>NW_010366042.1:878729-935077 GCF_000414095.1 Morus notabilis
GTGCAGGTGTTGAGGGGGATGCCAAATGGAGAGGGACCAAAGCTGGTTGAGCATGAGGATGGAATTGATGCCATGGAGAGATTTCAATTTCATGAAAACGAAGACCTTAGAAACATGGCAAATGGTCTAGTTGACAAGTACTTCGGTGAAGAGTATGGTCTTGATGAATAGGCCAATCGGCTTTTTGCGTCTCCTTTGTGAGGAATGTAATTATTTTTATGTGACACGCAGTTTCTACTTGGAAACAAGACAGAAAACTGAATACAATTCTCTATTTCCGATTGGTGTCAATCTCTATGATTTGTCCTGTAGGCAATGTTAACATATTCATGGGGGCCGCGAGGCGGAGGGGATGCTGCACTTGGGGTGTAAAACCAGTTTGTTGTAATGATTAGACAGAAGGATATAATTTATGTCAAAAATTTGACTTCGAAGTATCGCAATGATATTTTACTGCGCTTTCAATAGGCGAAATATTTCGAATCAACCTTTATGAGAAAAGTATACACTGTATTTAGGGCATCTGACTTAAGATGTCAAAAAACAATAACAATGATTTACTTATTAATACAAAAGTATGTATAAACAAAATAAAAATCCAAGAAAAGAATGCTGTACAATCCAAATCTAAATACTGAGGTTGTTGGGTGATAGGGGTCAGGGGGTGCACCAGAGAATCCCAACTAAGTTGGCACCCCCGTAGCACCCTCATCATCTACCCACTCCCAACATATTATTAATAAGAGAATGGAAAATATCAAAGCAAATCCAACATCATGCGTTCTAATTACATATCAAGAACGATCTTAGAAACAAAACTAAACTTGTATATATGTTAAGCGGGAAACGATGCAAAGCAGAAACTGACGCCATAAAACAAAGCCTAAACCACGCCTTTGATAGTTAGAATCTTTTCCTCGATCTACAATTATATATGTTTCTTTTTTTATTGTTTAGCGTACTTAGTAACTCATCATATATTACTTATCGTACTTAGTGACTTATCATATATTATTTATCTGTAATCGGAGTGGGCAAATCCTAATTATATACACTCATCGAAAGCTAACTCAACAATGAACAAGAAGATTGAAAATGGCGTCATATAAACAATGACAAAATACCAGTGAAACGAAAAAATAAAAAATAAAAAAGAGAATGGAAAATATCAAAGCAAATCCAACATCATGCGTTCTAATTACATATCAAGAACGATCTTAGAAACAAAACTAAACTTGTATATATGTTAAGCGGGAAACGATGCAAAGCAGAAACTGACGCCATAAAACAAAGCCTAAACCACGCATTTGATAGTCAGAATCTATGATAGACCTCATTAAAAACCTTGCTAGTAAACCCTATGGGAAAAACCTAGCAAGGGAAAAAGAGTGCCTATGCTTGCAAAGTAACAACCCCTGCAAATCAACAAAATTCAAAAGTAAGCCTCGTACAATCATCTTCGTGCGTTGACCGTCTTCACTCCGGGGTACTTTTTTGGTCCGAGTTGATCTTGATCTGCAAACAAAATAGATCAATAAATACGTGAAACAAAACAAGCATACTTGAGTTTTCCATATTAAATATCATATCTGCGATTTAAACACATGAACAAAAAATAAAAAAGTTAAACAGAATAATTACGTGGAGATCATAGTTTTGGATAATCCTCCCAACCACAACAGTTATATCATCCACCTTTCCTCCTTTGTGATGCTTCCCCTCCAATAAACTAGCTCTCACGAAAGGACAATCGCCATACTTGTCCAACGACTTGTAATACGCGGCTTCTGCTATCTCCCTCGCCAACTTCTCCTCCACCGTCTTTCCTTCTCTCTCTGCCTTCGCTACCATCGTCATCGCAATGATTTTCTCAATCTCCTCGACGTGCATGTTGTCCAGCAATCCATCGGTCCCGAGCACTACAAGGTCGTCCACCATAACCGTGACTTCCATTTGAATGGCAGAATCAGGACGGTCGCATGAGCTGTGGTTCCCTAACTGGTAGGGACAGTTGAAGCGGCGCTGCTGAGTCTGCGATTTGTACATCATTTTCCCGTCCCTGAACACCATGAACCCGCTGTCCCCGACATTCGCGGCGCGTAAAACCCCGTCGTTGTGGCTGACTATGCAAGCCGTGGACGCCCCTTGGACGCCAGTTGTGTTGGAGAAAGCCTCCTGGAGAATCCTCTCAGGATCACCTATCGGATTTCCGTCAGTTCCTTTTAGAGCTACCACTGCATCAGCCGAGTTCTTCATGAGTTTGCGGGCGTAGTGGCCGGAGTCGATGCCTTGTTTTGCCCAGCCACTGACGCCGTCTGCCACACCCAACGTCTGGGAAGTAAGCGTCCTCACCTAACGGCTTCACCTCCTCGTTTTTCGGTATGTAGAAGGGTGACGAAACCATTTTCAAACCCTTTTTCTTCATAATTATCCTCATACTATGCTTTTTGGTCATGCTTTCATGATCATCTGCACAAGTATCTGGTTTCTTGAAAACAATCTTTAATCGCTTGCAAGAGTTTCTAGTACGACTTTCATCGTGATTTGTGTTCATGTTTTCGTGAATACTTGTCGGCTGATCAGTTAACGTCGTTTTCTTAAATACGATCTTCAAACGCCTACAAGTAGTAGCTGCTTGATGATCGGTAATGATATCCCCGGCACACATCTTCTTCTTCGTGTTGATCAGTTCTTGTTGAAACTGGTTATATGTACTGTTCAATGTTTATATATTAATATAACGATTTAAAATAGACAAATTAATTTCTATTTAAAAAAAAGCAAAAGTGCATGCACAGGACTTGTACGTAATAGATAATGAATATGAATGTGACTATTATATTTATCATGATCTATTAATGAAATCATTTAAATAAGAATTGTAATTATAATCTAACTGCCATAATATAAACATTTAATTTGACCATTTTTTATGCTCTAAATAAAAAAAAAAAAACATTCGATAATAAGTAAGTAAAAGTATAAAAGATAAAAGTTATAAATAGAATAAAAATAAAACCACTCCAACCAACGCAAACAAAGATAATTGAAGTCTTAATTAGTAGTTCAAAAAGAAAAACAAACCTTTTATTTCTTCTTCAAGTCCTCAGCTCTCTCAGTTCTTGTTGAGTGGTACGTATTTGTGGAATGCAAAAAGAGTACTAACAAATTGATATATATATATATATATATATATTAATGTGATATGTAACTTGTTCGAATATGAATCTAAGTTGAATTTACGAAACACCAACTAGAATTAGGAGATAAAGCGATTTGGAAAAACAAACGTGAATCCCTATAGAAGTGGGTTTCATAAGAAACTAAGTATAACGTGATTAGGATTTGCAAACAAAAAGAAGTTTAATAAAAATTTAATGATCCGTAATACGGTATTTCATCCTTACAACTATACAAAATGATTAACATACAAAGAACTTTACAAAATGGGAAAATATCATAACTTTTTTCACATTAAAAAATAATAATAAACATGTATTGGAAATTAAACTATTTGATTGGCTGAATCTATCAACTTAATTTGTTGAGGTAATAAACTAATTATTCAAGCTATTATGGAATCTTGTACTGAGTTGATCCTACAATCGGGACTAAATTCTTAGAATCTAACATTTATCGAACACCCTAACTTATTATAGATTGATTAAGAATCTAAACGCAAGTCTTCAAAATTAAAAGCAAAGCTATGTGAAACGGGTTCAAACTTCATCAATCTCTAATATAAGAAAATGCTAATATTAATCTTAGATTATTAACAATCATGTATTTGTACCAACAATGTCGAACTGCAAATTTTTAATTGAAAAAAAAAATATGACTGATCTACTCATAAATTCTCCAATTTACCGTAAAAGAATATCATGTACGTATTATTAAGATTAACTTCTTTTTTTTTTTTCTAATAGAACTTTTATACATGTTTTGTACTCATTTGATTTAATTACGAGAGTCCTAGCCGTAGACCTTTTAGTTTTCTTTCTTCCTTTCTATATTTTATTTTTATTTTTATTTTACTCTTTGTTTTTTTTTTCTTTTTTTTTTTTTTTGCGTAAATTGATCTCGGGTAGTATTTGTCCTTCTCTTCTTCTTTTTGTTAATTTTTAAGTTTTCTCATAGATATCTACCCAGATTTAGATGTCTGGGTTGTTTTCCTCAATCGGATCTACAATTATATATGTTCTTTTTTTTTTATTGTTTAGCGTACTTAGTGACTTATGATATATTACTTATCCGTAATTGGAGTGGGCAAATCCTAATTATATACACTCATCGAAAGCTAACTCAACAATGAACAAGAAGATTGAAAATGGCGTCATATAAACATTGAAAAAATCCCGGTGAAAAAAAAAAAAAAAAAAAAAAAAAAAAACCTTTCTTTTTTTTCAATTTTGTACGCGTGTTATTTTAGAGTGAACCTGAAAGTGTTCTTACTTCTTCGTTAAAATACGTAATTTAATGAATATGAATTTAGATTAAAAAGAAATTTAAGTTATATGGTAACAGAGTTTTTGTGTATAAATTAATGACAACATGACGTTTAGAATGTAAGTTGAGTTTACGTAAGACGATTTTTTTTTAAGGAACGTATGACATTTTTAGAATATTAGAAAACAAGAAATGCTAGCGTTTTTTGTGTAATTTTTTTTTATTATTTTCTGCATTTACTATTTAACACATGGTATGTCTTTTTTAACTTCCATGTTTTTTACTATACCACTTCAATGGTATGTCTTCCTTCTCTCTCTCCGATTCTTATTTAGGCAGCTTTCGGGCCATGCTCCTTTTTGGCTTTGTTGAGCTCTCCGTACGTAATTAATTCATGATTCCAAGCTTCTATTAATGATCCTAGCTTACTAATTAATCCCAACATATATATATATATATATAAATGATATGATTAATATGTAATAATACGGTTTGGTGCAGGGTTTCATATTACTGGCGGTCCAAGCTCACGTGGATGAACTAAGACCAGCGCCTTGCAAGATGTTGATCATGAAATTAGCTGCAGAGATGATATTGATCAGCAGGAGTGTGAGGAAGCAAGAGGGTTCAAGGCGGCGATATTGTTCACAGCCCTTTACTTGGTGGCCTTGGGAAGTGGCTGCCTTAAGCCCAACATCATCTCTCACGGAGCTGATCAATTCAGAATTTAACATTACCAATAAGCGCCGCAAGCATCATGATCAACATCTGCTTTCGTCTTACTTCAACGCCGCCTACTTCGCATTCTGCACCGGAGAGCTCTTGGCCTCGTTTGGCTCCAAACTCACTCCGGCATGGATGTCGGCTTTGGCGTCTCCGCTGCCGCCATGGCCGTTGGATTGCTCTGCTTGATTTCTGGCTCTTCTCCCTACATCACGAGGCCACCTCCCACTCGCCGAAGTATTTTCACTCCTATTGCTCGAGTACGTAATTAGCCAATTCTTCATTTTACTAATATAATATTGTTGCCTTTCTTAATTAATTTGCCTGGTGTAGCTGATCTTTTTTTTTTCCCTCCCCTTTCTTAATTAATTAAGCTGATCTTAATTAATATTGGTGTCAATCTTCATTTAAGGATCATTTAACAAATTCACGGGGGCCGCAAGGCGTTCGTGCGGGGATGGGCCCGACGGGCTGGATGCCGGAGGGAGGGGGCGTTTGGCTTGGGGGCACGGGGGCTCATCGAAGGGAGGCAGTTGCTAGGCTGGGGGGGAGGGGATGCTGCACTTGGGGTGTAAAACCAGTTTGTTGTAATGACTAGATAGAAGGATTATGTCAAAAATTTGACCTCGGAGTATCGCATTGATATTTTATTGCGCTTTCAATAGGCGAAATATTTCGAATCAACCTTTGTGAGAAATGTATACATATTTAGGACTTAAGATGCGAAAAAACAACAGCAATGATTTAAGTATTAATACAAAAGTATGTATAAACAAAATAAAAATCCAAGAAAAGAATGCTGTACAATCCAAATCTAAAAACTGAGGTTGTTGGGTGATAGGGATCAGGAGGTGCACCAGAGAATCCCAACTAAGTTGGCACCCCCGTAGCACCCTCATCATCTACCCATCCCCAACATATTATTAATAAGAGAATGGAAAATATCAAAGCAAATCCAACGTCATGCGTTCTAATTACATATCAAGAACGATCTTAGAAACAAAACTAAACTTGTATATATGTTAAGCGGGAAACGATGCAAAGCAGAAACTGACGCCATAAAACAAAGCCTAAACCACGCCTTTGATAGTTAGAATCTATGATAGGCCTCATTAAAAACCTTGCTAGTAAACCCTATGGGAAAAACCTAGCAAGGGAAAAAGAGTGCCTACGCTTGCAAAGTAAAAACCCCCGCAAATCAACAAAATTCAAAAGTAAGCCTCGTACAATCATCTTCGTGCGTTGACCGTCTTCACTCCGGGGTACTTTTTTGGTCTGAGTTGATCTTGATCTGCAAACAAAATAGATCAATAAATACGTGAAACAAAACAAGCATACTTGAGTTTTTCATATTAAATATCATATCTGTGACTTCAACACATGAACAAAAAATAAAAAAGTTAAACAGAGTAATTACCTGGAGATCGTAGTTTTGGATAATCCTCCCAACCACAACAGTTATATCATCCACCTTTCCTCCTTTGTGATGCTTCCCCTCCAATAAACTAGCTCTCACAAAAGGACAATCGCCATACTTGTCCAACGACTTGTAATACGCGGCTTCTGCTATCTCCCTCGCCAACTTCTCCTCCACCGTCTTTCCTTCTCTCTCTGCCTTCGCTACCATCGTCATCGCAATGATTTTCTCGATCTCCTCGACGTGCATGTTGTCCAGCAATCCATCGGTCCCGAGCACTACAAGGTCGTCCACCATAACCGTGACTTCCATTTGAATGGCAGAATCGGGACGGTCGCATGAGCTGTGATTCCCTAACTGGTAGGGACAGTTGAAGCGGCGCTGCTGAGTCTGCGATTTGTACATCATTTTCCCGTCCCTGAACACCATGAACCCGCTGTCCCCGACATTCGCGGCGCGTAAAACCCCGTCGTTGTGGCTGACTATGCAAGCCGTGGACGCCCCTTGGACGCCAGTTGTGTTGGAGAAAGCCTCCTGGAGAATCCTCTCAGGATCACCTATCGGATTTCCGTCAGTTCCTTTTAGAGCTACCACTGCATCAGCCGAGTTCTTCATGAGTTTGCGGGCGTAGTGGCCGGAGTCGATGCCTTGTTTTGCCCAGCCACTGACGCCGTCTGCCACACCCAACGTCTGGTTAAATACGATCTTCAAACGCCTACAAGTAGTAGCTGCTTGATGATCGGTAATGATATCCCCGGCACACATCTTCTTCTTCGTGTTGATCAGTTCTTGTTGAAACTGGTTATATGTACTGTTCAATGTTTATATATTAATATAACGATTTAAAATAGACAAATTAATTTCTATTTAAAAAAAAAAAAAGCAAAAGTGCATGCACAGGACTTGTACGTAATAGATAATGAATATGAATGTGACTATTATATTTATCATGATCTATTAAAGAAATCATTTAAATAAGAATTGTAATTATAATCTAACTGCCATAATATAAACATTTAATTTGACCATTTTTTTATGCTCTAACTAAAAAAAAAACATTCGATAATAAGTAAGTAAAAGTATAAAAGATAAAAGTTATAAATAGAATAAAAATAAAACCACTCCAACCAACGCAAACAAAGATAATTGAAGTCTTAATTAGTAGTTCAAAAAGAAAAACAAACCTTTTATTTCTTCTTCAAGTCCTCAGCTCTCTCAGTTCTTGTTGAGTGGTACGTATTTGTGGAATGCAAAAAGAGTACTAACAAATTGATATATATATATATATATATATATTAATGTGATATGTAACTTGTTCGAATATGAATCTAAGTTGAATTTACGAAACACCAACTAGAATTAGGAGATAAAGCGATTTGGAAAAACAAACGTGAATCCCTATAGAAGTGGGTTTCATAAGAAACTAAGTATAACGTGATTAGGATTTGCAAACAAAAAGAAGTTTAATAAAAATTTAATGATCCGTAATACGGTATTTCATCCTTACAACTATACAAAATGATTAACATACAAAGAACTATACAAAATGGGAAAATATCATAACTTTTTCACATTAAAAAAAATAATAAACATGTATTGGATATATATATATATATATATATATATTAATGTGATATGTAACTTGTTCGAATATGAATCTAAGTTGAATTTACGACGATTAGGAAAAACAAACGTGAATCCCTATAGAAGTGGGTTTCATAAGAAACTAAGTATAACGTGATTAGGATTTGCAAACAAAAAGAAGTTTAATAAAAATTTAATGATCCGTAATACCGTATTTCATCCTTACAACTATACAAAATGATTAACATACAAAGAACTATACAAAATGGGAAAATATCATAATTTTTTCACAATAAAAAAATAATAAACATGTATTGGAAATTAAATTATTTGATTGGCTGAATCTATCAACTTAATTTGTTGAGGTAATAAATTAATTATTCATTCTATTGTGGAATCTTGTACCGAGTTGAAACGGGTTCAAACTTCATCACTCTCTAATATTAGAAAATGCTAATATTAATCTTAGATTATTAACAATCATGTATTTGTACCAACAATGTCGAACTGTACATTTTTAATTGAAAAAAAATATGACTATGATCTACTCATAAATTCTCCAATTTACCGTAAAAGAATATCATGTACGTATTATTAACATTAACTTCTTTTTTTTTCTAATATAACTTTTATACATGTTTTGTACTCATTGGATTTATTTACGAGAGACCTAGCCGTAGACCTTTAGTTTTCTTTCTTCCTTTTTTACGAGAGACCTAGACTGATCGAAAGCTAACTCAACAATGAACAAGAATATTGAAAACAACGTCATATAAACAATGACAAAATCCCGGTGAAATGAAAAAAATAATTTTTTTCTTTTTTCCAATTTTGACTTGTGTTATTTTGGAGTGAACCTGAAAGGGTTTTTACTTATTCGTTAAAATACGTAGTTTAATGAATTATGTTTTTACTTATTTGTTAAAATACTTAGGTATCGTTCATTTTGCAGATTCAAATTTTCAGTTATAAGTTTTTATAGTTAAAAGCTCTCAGAAAATGTCGAATCTAATTTTTTCTGCTACAGTTAAAAGCTCTTAGAAAATATCACATCTCAACTCGAATTGAAAACTTGAATCCGCGAAGCGAATGAAGCTTTAGTTTTTTTATGGAACATTTGTTGAATTAGATTTTTTATTCTTTTTTTTTAACTTAATGTTGAATTAGTTATTATCATTTCTCAGGACAATGTTGCTCTCAGTGATGTTGTCGTTTCCCGAGTTCGTCGTTTTCTAAGCCATGTTGTTCTTGAGTTCTTGTCGTTTTATGGCGAGACGGAGCTCTGTGTCGTTGACAAAATTCTCTCCTTCCCCATTCTTGTCGTTTACTAGAGACACTTATGCAACATTGTCGTTTTTCAATACTTGGTTATTATCAGACTTGCAAATAAATGTCGTTCCAGCAATAGCAGGGTTTAGTGTAGGGTCTAAGATAGAAGGAAGGAACCCATTTTCATTATCATCGCCGATAAAACCAATTCTCCGGCAATTTAATTTGCAGAGTTTAGGGTTTTCTTTTTTGTTTTGGCTTTCCATAATAATAAATTCAATTTTTATCGCCTTCTAAAATGGAAAAAGATTCGTCTTTTCTCTTCGCCGGAACCCACTTCGACAGGAAGAAGTTCGCCGCCGACATCGCCATGTTCAAGGTACGATTAGCATTATCAGTTTTCTATTTTCTGTTTTGGCTCTCGAGAAAGTCAATTTGTTTTCTCTCTTTTTTTAAATATGTATCGTATTAGTATTGTATTCGGAGTTCGGACATTGTTTAGGAGAAGAAGGAAACTGATGAATTGATTGATAATTTTCTTCCGCTTTTGCTATGACCTGATCGGTTTCTAGTTTCTGTTTGGTTCTCGGGAAAGTTAAGGTTTTTTTATGTAGTGGATTCTGTTCAGCACTAATCTTTTTAGTATTGGACCTGGATATTGTTCAGGAGAAGAAGGAAAGCGATAAAGCAATTGACGATTCGAGCTTGTTCGAAGATAGAGAACCAGAATTAGAGGAAGAGGAAAAGAAAGTGAAAGAGAAAGAGAAAGAGAAAGAGAAAGTACGTGTGAAGAAGAGAAAGAGGAAGACAATACGTTCTGGTAATTATAATTGGTTTCACCATTTCTGTTCAAAAGGAATTAAAGGTTTAAGCCTTATTTAATGATTTATTTATTGAAAATTTTTTATCTGTGTCAAAAAAAAAAAAAAAAGAAACCGTGGAGGGATTTAGCGTTTTCAAGAGTTCAAAATCAGAAGAACCAGTGGTGAAAGAAGAAAATGAGCAGCCTGAGAATGATCTCTCTCTGGAGAAAAAGAAATTTTATCAGCAATTAGAGGTTCTTCTACCTTTTTTGTTTTTAGAAGAGTGATTTTTCTATTTTGTTTTTGATTTCCGCGTAACATCATCTGTGTTTTCCTTTGTTCATGAGGCTAGAGGGATGCCCTTTTCAGGAAGAAGCACAACATTCATGTTTCTGGGAACAATATCCCCTCCCCACTAGGAGATTTTGCGGAGTTAAGCTCAAGGTATGCCTTTTGTTCCTTTTGAAGAAAAGTTACCAAAGATTTATTTTTTCCTTTTGGAATGTATAAAATACAATAATATGTTGAAATTCTATATGAGTTTTCGGCATGTTTAGAACTCTTTTTGCAGTGCACAAGTCCCCTCTGGTAATTCATTAGTATCTCTTTCATGGTGTAGCCATTGTTGATTTAAAGTGGGTTGCTATTGTTGTTATTGGCTTATTATTCTTATCCTAGATTTTCCGTTAAGTGCAAGTGCATAGAATTAGAGAATGTGCGGCTCTTTTATGATTTTATTTGGTTTCTTTGACTTCCTCCTCTTTTCTACCATGCCGTGTTCTTTGTTTGGGTTTTGGCTTAATTTTGTTTCTCCCTTAGAGCATCTCCAATGCAATGCTATAATTGAGGTGCCAATTGCAAATTTAACATTTGAGTGCAAAAAATATTTTTCAATACAATACTGTTTGTTGTGCCAAATTTTCCATATGCTATACTTGGTGGCAAATTTCCCACTAAGTATAGCATATGAGAAATTTGATATTCGATTGCTATTGGTTGAGATGTTTACTTTTTTATGTAATCATTGCAACTTTTGCATTTTCTAATTATTTTTAAAATAAAAGTTTACTTTTACAACTTTCAAAACTTAATGATTATAGAAAAAGGTAGATTTATCATTTTAAATAGCATTATGCATTGGAGCAAAAATGAAAGTAACATACCATATCATATTTTTTGATGTTAAATATACAATTAGCATTAGCATTTACATTGGAAATGGTCTTAAAGCTTAAGCTTTTTTTCATCCATACTTTTCCTATAAGCTTCTACACTGCTATTTTTCAGTTATAATATTATCATTGTCCTAACTCCTAATTACATTTTTTTCTTTTTTTCTTCTGCTCTTTGGTATCTTGAAATGTTAATCTTCTGTATTTATGACTGAAAATAAGAACTTATCTTTACAGATTCGGATGCAAGGCAAAATTATTTCGCAATTTGGCAAACCTTGGGTTTAAGGAGCCAACGCCAATCCAAAGGCAGGCTATACCAGTCCTTTTATCTGTATGTTCTTCCTTCTATGCTATCCTATGCTCATGTTTTCCATTTCCTTCCCTTGGTTTCATATATTCACTCATAGAAGGTCAAAATTGACCATCCATGGTTTGGTTGCAGGAGCATTATTAACTTTTCTATGAAGTTAAAATCACTTTGTTATCATTATTTCAATCCCTTTTAATAGCTCGATCATTTTTTCCTCTTAGGGACGGGAGTGCTTTTCTTGTGCTCCAACTGGCTCTGGCAAGACCTTGGCTTTTGTTTGCCCCATCCTAATGAAACTTAAGGTACTTTTTGCATGCTTTTTTCTATATTTTTAGATGTTGATTCTTGAATTATGCTGATGTGCTTTTTTAATGTGATCAGCGTGCATCTAAAGACGGCATCAGAGCTGTTATCCTTTGCCCTACTCGTGAATTGGCTACTCAGACAACCAGAGAATGCAAAAGATTTGCTGAGGGATGTAAATTTTGTATTAAATTAATGTCTAAACAGCGTGTAAAAAGAGCTGACTTATCAAAGTTCTCTTGTGACATACTTATATCTACTCCACTTCGGTTAAAGTTGGCTATCCGGAAGAAGCATATTGATTTAAGCAAGTAAGTGGTGCTAAATTTATTGGTCTTTTGGACTTACTGATGATGATAATAACATAAAAATAAAACTTTATCTTGGTTTTCTGCAATTTATTTACGTTCTGTATTCAAATAACAGAAAAAGGCATAATATATGTCTGCATCAAGACTACCCAAATCTCACTTATATTCATAATAGGCATTAGGCATATTACCCCTTCATAACTGGAATTCGTAGTATTTAGAGTCTCATTTCTTGTTGACCAAAGAGGGAATAGACAGCGTTTAAAGGAATTGGTTTGAATTTCTTTCTCACAAGTTTCTGGTGTTACGCAGGGTTGAGTACCTTGTCTTGGATGAATCTGATAAGCTTTTTGAGCTTGGGTTGTTAAAACAGATTGATTCAGTGGTCAAAGCATGCTCAAATCCTTCAATAGTACGCTCATTATTTAGTGCTACCTTGCCTGATTTTGTCGAAGAGCTTGCGCGTACAATAATGCATGACGCTGTTCGGGTTATTATTGGCAGGAAGTAAGTTAATGTTACTTTATTGCAAAACCAGTGTACAGTATGCATTACATATTCTGAATTTATCATTTTGGTTTCAAATAGGAATACAGCTTCTGAAAATGTCAAGCAGAAGTTGGTTTTTGCGGGAAGTGAAGAAGGCAAACTTTTAGCACTTCGTCAAAGCTTTGCAGAGGTATGATGCTAGTTTGCATCTGACAGAACGATTCTTTCACTTAGACTTCCTCTGCTCGTCTAAAAGGAAAAACTTTTTTTAGTAAAACTGAAAAGATGGTTTTGATTTTCATATCATTGTGAAATGAATTCTTTAAAGAACCTGAAGGTTGACGGTAAGCACCTTATATGGTTTGTGCTCCATATAAATGCCCATTGGAAAAAAAGAATAAACATGTCTGTTTCTCATGCAATAGCATTTGCGTACCTGTTATTTTGTCACTATTAGTAGTATTTCCAATTGAATCATCTTAAATCTCCTTGACCAACTTATCCTTTTTGTTTTACCTTGTACTTGTTGGTAGAGTCTGAATCCGCCGGTGCTAATCTTCGTTCAAAGCAAGGAGCGAGCTAAGGAACTCCATGCAGAACTGGTAGTTGACAACATTAGGGTTGACGTCATCCATTCTGATTTATCTCAGGCACAAGTAAGTTTGTTCTTCTCGTTTCTATGTATTAACTTCATTCCTTATGGTTCAGTTAAAATAGGCCCCTATAATTTATTAAGAGAAAATGCTCTTTTCTAGCTTGCATAATTGCACATCATCTGATTTAAGAACGGTTCAATTAAACAGAAACTAGAACAAAATTCTTAATTTGGTCATTTGGATGTATTTTGCCTTGCTGCACAAGTAATTGTATTTACAAACCCTATCTACTCTGGACAACATAAACCTACTCGGTTTGCTAATTTATCAAATGGAATACAGCGAAACAACGCTGTTGATAACTTCAGAGCTGGCAAAACATGGGTGTTGATCGCGACTGATGTTATTGCCCGGGGTATGGATTTCAAAGGTGTCAACTGTGTGATTAATTATGATTTTCCTGATTCTACGTCAGCATACATTCACAGGATTGGTACGTACCCAATATCCAAGTCTACTATACTCATACTAATATGTGTAACCTATCCATGTGGCCATTCCGCCATTGGAACTAATTCAGCAGAAAGGTTTGTCTGAGACATAAAAAAAAGAAAGAAAAAAAAAACATAGTTAATACCATGGTACATTGATATGATTGTAAAACTTCTTGCGTTGGTTTTGATCTTGTATGAAGGTCGGTGTGGTAGAGCGGGGAGAAGTGGAGAAGCTATTACTTTGTACACAGAGGAAGATGTTCCATTTTTGCGGAACATAGCGAATGAAATGAAAAGCTCAGGCTCTGAGTTTCCATCTTGGGCTTTGGGGTTGCACAAAAAGAAATGGAAGAAGCACCGGCCACGAAGAGAATCAATATCAACCACCCCAAAAGAAAAGGAAGAACCACCCCGAAAGAAAAGGAAGAAAAAGGCTGTCGTCGGAAATAATCAATCTTCCATGGAGTCCTCTTAATTATTATTTCCTGATGACATTGTATTCATTTTTTTTTTTTTCCGGTCTGGCCATAGGCTACAAGTTTTGCATACCTCAAATGCCACCTTTAGTTACTGATGAGCATGGTTAGAGTGGAGATATTGAGAATAACATTATTATATATTGTTCATCATTTACTTATCCAATAGACATTAGTCAATGGCAAATTGGTCTTTTCCCATTTCACTCTTGGGCAGGGTGGTTGTAAACCCGTTACTAAAAGTCCAGCATATACAGGTTTGGAAATGAAAGAATGAAAGAACATCTGCTTTACGTTTGAAAATATTGATAAAAATGCAGAAAAGTTGTAACTAAAAATTTGACTATAAATGTGTGATTTGTATGTACACAAAATACAACATGTGGAGCACACAAGTAGAACAAATATGCTATTCATCTACACTAATGAATGAATCTCACATTAAGGTCCAATTTTGGATTGCTTTCGAACCTTTAAAAAGTATTCCCCACAAAAATGATGAAACCATAGTGTTCGGTAAAATGAACAAAAGCATTTTGCCCTTTTAACTTGTTTCTCTTTCTAGAGCTTTTAAAAACCACAATAACCTCAAACTGAAGAAGCAAACCCAAGTGGTTATGGTATTGGTAGCCAATATGCAGTCCTGAACTGCAAAGGGAGTCAGCTAGTTAGAAAAACTTCATTTGTTTTTCAAAAGCCTATCTCGAGTAGATCACAATCTTCATCCAACATCTGCAACCATAATTCATTAAGCACTTCGTATACTCTTTCCCGCTCGGGATGCAAAGTATCTTCAGCGAAAAATATATGGGCCCTACCCTTAGTTTCAATCCAGCTCTGACCCGGAACCTTCCTAACCCCCCTTTCTTTCATCAAGCTCCTCAATCTAGCAACATCTTCCCAATTTCCAGAAGAAGCATGTATGCTACAAAGCAAAACATGAGCAGCAGAATTGGAGGGATCGATTTTTACAAGATTCTCTGCTGCCCGTTTTCCTATGTCGACATTCCTGTGGGTTTTACAGGCTGCTAAGAGAGTCTTCCATACCACAATGTCAGGCTCAAACGGCATTTGCTTGATGAAATCCTCCGCTTCGTATAAGAGTCCAGCACGAGCGAGCAAGTCCACCATACAAGCGCAGTGTTCTCTGGTCGGTGAAATTCCATGTTCCATTTGCATTGTTCTATAGATTTTCCATCCTTCTTGTACTAATCCAACATGACCGCAAGCAGTAAGGACTCCAACAAATGTAATTTCATTTGGCCTTGTACCGAAATCTTTCATTATTCTAAAGAGTTCAAGAGCTTCCTTTCCATATCCTGACTGAGCATAACCTACTATTAAACTACTCCACGAGACAATATCGGGATTTTCCATTAAATTAAAGAGCTTTCTAGCAGTTTCAAGTGATCCACACTTTGTGTACATGTCAATCAGTCCATTAGTGACTGAAACATTCAGCACAAGCCCACTTTTCATTGAAAAGCAATGAACTTGATTTCCTACCTCCAGAGATGCTATAATGGCACAGGCTGCAATTAAATTACTCAAAGTGATATGATCAGGCCTAATGTGAGAAAAAAGCATTGTCCTAAATAATCTGAAAACATCTTCAGCCTGGTTGTGCTGCACACTTGCGGTTAGAATGGCATTCCAAGACACTGGATCAGCGCGGCTCTTCACATCCTCAAACACTTTAAAAGCGTCACTTAAAGCTGAACCCTTTGCATATGTGGTAAGTAATGTGTTGCACACGGGAACATAAGAATTGAAGCCATGCTTCACAACGTAGGAGTGGATCTGTATTCCCTGAAAGATCGTCGATGGGATTCTGCAAGCAGAAAGTAAGGATATAACAGTTACATCATTAGGAATAAACCCCATATATCTCATCTCATTAAAGAATGAAATGGCTTCATTGGCATCTCCAATACTAGCGAAACCTGAAATAATGACATTCCAAGACACCAAATCCGGACTTTCTATATGATTAAAAACTGTTTTTGCACACTCCAAGAACCCACATTTCGCGTACATGTCACAGAGAGAGCAACCAGCAAAAATATCTCTCCCTAAACTGAATTTTAAACACATCCCATGTATCTGCCTTCCGTATTCTGGCTGCAGAAGGCTGCTACAAGTGCTGAAAGCGCTCGCAAACACAAACTCATTAGGCTTGTAAGCACCCTGGCGTAACATTTCCTTAAAGTGATGCAAAGCTTCTAACTCATAACCAAGTTGGGATGACCCCGCTATCATCGAACCCCAAGATATTAAATCCCTCGTCGCAATACGCGAAAATACGTTGGAGGCATCATCTATTCGACCGAATCTCGTGTACATTGCAATAAGAGCATTTTGTGCAATAAGGTGATCCCCACATTTTGACTTAACGACATGGGCATGAAGCTGCCTCCCCAGCCATGGATCACCAACACCAGAGCACGCTTTTATAACGCTTCCGAACGTGAACTGATCCGGGACGTACCCCGCTCGCCTCATCCGAAAATACAACTCCACAGCATCCTTATCCTGCCCATTTTGCGAGCACCCAGATATCACCGAAGTCCAAGAAACAATATTTCGTTGCGGCATTTCGTCGAACACCTTCAAGGCATCCTTCACGGACCCACATTTCCCATACATATTCAGTACATGATTGCGAAGAACAATGTCCGGATCACATTTCGACGTCAAGATATGGTTGTGGAGTTTCTTGCCATGTTCGAGAGACCTCAATGACGAGCAAGCGGAAATCAAATGGGCGTAAGTGCTGGGGCTTATTCGAAAATCTGTGGTCTTTTCGATGAACCCAAATGCTTCAAGAGCTTCTTTGTGTCGTTTTTGCACGGACAACGACTTTATATACTCGTTGCTGGATTGTTCGGTCGTTAAGTTTGGAAAGTTTCGCTGTTGAAAACTTGGTTTAGTGCAATAATCAAAGCTCAGTCGAACTTGGGGTTTGAGTTTCTTTATCATGGCTGTAATAGTGCTTCTGTGATATGAAAGTGGAAAAGAGGAGTTTAGTTTTGTTCATGAATGAAAAGAAGACGAGAAAATGACTGAGCTAGTGAAACGACTAGTAATCACGAAGGATAACAGGTAGGGTGGTCATTTTCGTATCGTGTTCGCGTCGTATTTTAATCATTTTTTTTTAATTTACAGGTAATTTAAACACGACTTGTGACACAAAATTTTTTAAAAACCGCAACATGAATATTACACGACTACTTTATTACACGACTACTTTACGGTTGACACGACACGACACGAAAATGACTCTTGATATGAAATTGTCCCGTGAACCCGAAATTAACACGAAAATTTACATATTAGAAATAACTTAAAATTCATAACACACTAAAATATAATAACATCCATTAAAATTAAGCAAATAATAGTATAAGATTTTGAGTATAACTATCATGATATCACAAGTTCATAATAAAATCAAATATATGTATTTTTTAGTTTTTTTATGAATTTCGTGTCGTATTCGGATTAGGCGGATCCAATCTGAAATTGACTTGTATTTTTTGTGTTAATTTCAAATCGATTCAATTTTGACCCGAACCTCTTTTTTTTTAATCATAATTCGTAAAGTTCGTGTCGTTTTTTTGTCGTGTTGTCGTGTTGTCGTGTCGTGACCCGTATTACCGGCGTTAATAATAAGGCATGCTCTTAAAACATGTATAAACGACACGTATTTTATTGTTAGTCTTGAGTAAACAACGTGTCGTATCTGTGACGGTTAAAGGAGTGATAAAACGTGTACGAAACGATGAAACAGGTAAAACCTACAACAATGGAGACAAGGAACTGGTTAACGACTTCAAACAGAAGATCCAAAGTGAGAAAACGACAATGGAATTCTCTTTTTCTTTTTTTTTCTGAAACGACAATGAAATTAAGAAAGGGCATTCTTGATATTTTAAAAAGTCTCGAAGTTCACTTTTTCTTTTTAACTCGGATTTCACATTCTTGACATACATACGTACCATAATTCTTCCTCAAAAAGAAAAAAAATTACCACAAGTATTTATGAAATATTTATTTAGTGTTATAAAATATTTGATCTTTTTTACTATATTAACGGTGTTGATAGTTTTCAATAAAAATCAGTGTTAATGATTTATATATAAAGAAAGGGTGTTAATTAATGCTCTCCCAAAAAAAAAAAAAAAAAGAACACAATCTTTGCCCATTTTAAAAAAATAATAATATCATGCGTTTGGTTGGTGGATTCGTGTCATGATTCAGATCATGATTCCTGACTCATTACAGTATTTTCTCTCACAAAAAACACACATAAATCAAAAATGATTCTGAATTCATCAACCAAACATCCACATGTAAATCGAGTATGAGTCAGATTTTTACTCATTATTTTTATTAATACATTTTTAATTAATATACTTGTTTAACTAAAAAGGATTAAAAATTTAGATCCATATTTATCTCTTTTCTTCTAAATTTTCAGAGGAGAAATCTTTATAAATACCCCTTATAAAAATATATGAGTATTGATTAATACTTTAAGCCCTTATTTATTTCACCGATTCGAGTTTTGCTACAGTAAAAAGTTATTAAAAATAGTAACATCTAACTTTTTTAACTATAATAAAAAATTCTTACATAAAATTATATCTCAATTCAAATTAAAAACTCCAACCAATTAAGCGGGCCTAAGTAACTTCAGTAATCCTCGCTTTGGGATCCAATATAAGCCCAAATCCCATGCCCAGGCCCAACTCCAACTCGACCTTTACGACTCGTCGTTTTGAGCGCTCTGTGAAACGTACAAAACCCTAAAACCTGGAATCATTTTTCTGCAAACCAAACAGAAGCAGAGAGATCCGAGAGGGAAAAACCACACAGCCCTTCAGCTACCTACGCTCCTCCAAGCTCGTCAATGGCTGTGAGTTTCTTCTTATACTCTCTACTCTCTCTCTCTCTCTCTCTCTCTCTCTCTCATCTCAACAATAAACAAATATGCTACTTTTTCTTTTTTTATTTCTTTCCCCGAAGGAATTTATGTCGGATGATTTGATTTTGATTCATTTATTCAAAAAATTCGCTTTGGTATTTGATATAATACAATGTATTTGGATCTTTGCAGACGATCCCGGTTAACCCGAAACCTTTTTTGAACAATTTGACTGGAAAGACTGTCATTGTGAAGCTCAAATGGGGGATGGAGTACAAAGGTTTTTTGCTACATTTATACGTATACATATACATACACACACACACACACACACATATATATATATATATATATATTCATTTTTGGCTTAATTGGCACGAACACTGTAACTTCCTAACTCTCGTTTCTGTTGGGTTTGTCTTCAGGTTTTCTTGTCTCTGTGGATTCTTACATGAACTTGCAGGTATTTTCTCAACTTCCACACTAGCTTTTTGTGTGAAAAATCTCATTTTTGTGGTGCCTAATTGTGATGCTTGTAATATTTCGTATTTACTTTAGATTTTTTCCTTTTTTTTTTCTTTTTTGTGTTTCCAATGTTACTTATAGGTTATCTGCTTATATATGGATAATGAATTGTGCAAAATTTTGTTGCTTTATATGTTTCACTTACTATTATGCTGTTATATTTAGTTTATGATAGTAAACTTTCATTTTTTGCGGAGATTTTTTGTATTTTCTATCACAATTATCTACATTCTTACCTTGTTTACTTCGGAAATCCCAATGGTTATTAACATCGTCCGATGAATGAAACCTACCTGCAGTTGGCCAATACGGAAGAGTTTATTGATGGACAATTCACTGGAAATCTTGGTGAAATTTTGATCAGGTAACTTTCTCCCTGGTGCAAGAATGCTGGAAACCCCTGGTCCGATTTTGTAAATCTTTCATGTTTTCAGCAAGAGTTTGCTAGTTTGACCATGTTTTAAGTTCGCAAGTAACAAACGTTTGTATTATAAAATATGTTATCTTATACAAGGGCTACCTTTGTTAGATGTGCAAATAACTTTGTGCAAAAATGGCCAAAAGGTTTATTTGTTGTCTGTTATAGCCACTGGGCAAAGTAGCTTTTACCTGGACACTATCACTTTTTTTTTTTTTTGGGTATCAATGTGCATTGAGTTGATCTGTTGGTAATGGTTTACCTGAAAACTTTTAGCAATTTCTTATCCACATTATAAATTAGATCAGGGGCGATTGAATGAAACAAATTAGCTTTGGCTATCGTACCAGTTGATTTTGAATTAGAACTAGTTTTGTTGCATTCACCAAGGAGATCTAGTTTCTTTTCTAGTTCTTGGCTGGCTATCTGAGAGTGATACTGGGAAGGTGGTCTTACTATAAAATTCTTGTCGGGTGTGTTTTCTTGATTGACAATAATAATCATTCTTTACATTAAGTCATGGGTGGTTAAAATAAACATTTGCAACTCTTGGCTCTTGTCGAAAGTTGTGCACAATATAAGAAGAGGCTGATTTAAAATGACTCTTTAGCTCATTGAAACAATTGGATTCAGAATTAGAAAAGTAGCTCCTGGCTAGAGGAAGATATCCTTTGACTGGTTTTATGGATGCTGTGTTATATATGTGGTTGTGAGTTAAAGTTATCATGTGGGTTTTTGGTTCTGTTTATTTTTAGATCGATTTCTCTGCGTAAAGCTACCAAAGCTCCTCAACTTCTTCAATTTGTTATTTTTTTCCTTCCCATGCGGAGACGACCTATCCTTTTCTTGGCAAGCCATTTATTTGTGTGTTGTTTATCAGATACTCACCGCATTTATTTTTCTTTCTTTCTCCTGCAGGTGTAACAATGTTCTTTATCTTCGTGGAGTGCCAGAGGACGAAGAAATTGAAGACGCTGAACGTGATTAAGAAGTGGCATTTGCAGCAATGGTTTATATAGAACTTTTAAGTTAATCCCTCTTCTGCTTTTTTCAACCTGTAGTGACAACCTTGTAGTTGTATTGAATGTAGAGCTCATATCAGAAGTTCGACTTGATTCATGTCCATTAAAGATCCATTAACAAAGAAATTGTTCCCGCACTTTGCTTGTAGTCGCCTGTTTGTTCAGGTTTATGCCATTGTTGGGGTGGTTTTACCCATACTGTTTGACTTAATGGTCCTTGCCGCAAGTGCTATTATTTCACGTGATCCTTGGTTCTTGGGGTCTAATAGAAAATTATAACTTTACAAAGGTATCGTCTTGAAGGAAAAAAAAAAAAAAATGGAGCAACTTCATTCATGTGCTTGCAGCTTATTCAACTCTTCTTTTCTACACCCTTCAAATGGCTTTCTTTTGAGTTTAAACAATCCTTAAAAACCTACTTCAATAATCATCATAACTAGAGAAGGTGTAAATCTGCAAACAGTTTGTTCTTGGTGTAATGTTGGACCCGCATTCCAGCAAAAGAAAATGTCGGGCCCACATTAAGAAAATTTTTCTTAATGACATATTTTACTTTTGATGTTATATGATCCGTTCCTTCTCGATCGATTCTTATCTGCTATACTTATGTCAACTTTTCATTTGCCAAAAAAAATAATAATAGTAATAAATAAATAAAATAAAATAAAATAAAAAATAAGCTACACGTTCTATAGACACATTTTAACAATGTTAGCATTTGGGTAGTTGGAGTCCTGCTGAAGTTAAGAATTGGGGGCATCTTAATCCTTCTATTTTCTTAAAATGTTGTTTCCTTTTAAAATCTTTTTTACTTATTCCCAAGTTAACTCACATCAGATCCAAAACAATTAGCCAATAGAAATTAAAATATGATGCAAATTAGTTGATGGGTTCCATCCCAACGAACAATTTGGTGCTGCCACAATCAAGCTCTCACTATCATTCTTCTTCCATTTTCCTTTGACTTCAAGGGACAACTATCTCAAACAGTGCCAAACCAGCAAAACACACACACACTACTATATCTTTTGAGTTTGCTAGTTTCAATCAAAAGAATCCTTCCCCTTCTTTCCATATTTCAAGTAAAAAGTTAAAAACTTTTCCATAACTTTCTCAATATTACAAATATAAATTCCCACCTTATATAAACATATCAGTCTTCTAAGTCTCTAGCTCTCTATAACCATATTCTGCCAATATAATTAGCCATTTTTTTCATGTCATAAATATAGATTTGGGACCTCTTCGGATTGTTTAAGGTTTTGGGGAAAAAAAAAAAAAAAAAAAAAGTCCATATGGGATCAGTGGAAAGAACAAAAAAGAGAGTCCATCTATGGAAAAAGGCTATTGTCCATTTCTCTTTATGCTTTGTCATGGGGTTCTTCACTGGCTTTTTCCCAACTAGTAAGTCTTCAATTTTCTCTCATTATAACCATGTTGTTGCATCAAACAAGCCGGAGGTTCCTCCGGTGCATCCGCCGGTCGAAACGTTTCAACGGGCGAATACGAGTCGTGCAGGTGAAACGCCTTTGGAAGCGGCTCTTCCTGAGGCCATGCCTCAGTTAGAGCACCTTCAAAGGGTAAAATTGTCAGAAGAGGAAGGAGAAGAACAACAAGAAGAACGACGAAAAGAAGAAGAAAAACTCGATTTGACGCCGAGGAAGCTTGTGATCATAGTCACACCGACAAGCACAAAGGACAAGTTCTCTCAAGGTGTGCTTCTGAGGAGGTTGGCCAACACTATAGGCTTGGTTCCACCACCATTGTTGTGGATTGTTGTTGAGGGCCAAACCGAATCGGACGAAGCGTCGCGAACACTAAGGAAAACAGGAATCATGTACAGGCATTTGGTGTTCAAAGAGAACTTCACAGACACTGAGGCTGAACTCGATCACCAAAGGAATGTTGCGCTCAAGCACATTGAGCACCACAGGCTCAGCGGGATTGTCCACTTTGCAGGCCTTTCTAATGTCTATGATCTCGAATTCTTCAACGAGCTCCGAAAAATCGAGTATGCTAATTAGAATCCTACTAATCCTTTCTCATCTATCAAATCTCTTACTTAACTTTGAAGATTTTTAATTCATGAGGAAACTTATCATTACTTTTGTAGGGGCTTGTTTGAAAATTTTTATTTGCATGGGAGACCTTTTGTTAGACGTAAGATCCTATGGTTCCTTAGCTGTTGAACAGCTGTGGTGGTATTCTTAAAGTTATGGACCAATATATATATATATATACAAATATATATACAAACAAGCAATGACACGTATATTAACAAAATCTTATCATAAACATTATAATGCAGATATTTATTTTTCATCTGTTATCATTGTTTGTACAGCATAATTTTCAAGTATTTACATTAAGGGACTTAAAATATAAGACAAGGAAACCTTTTCTTTTTTTTTTGAAAGAAGACTTGGGTTGTAAGTAAATGTTACTTGTTTTATGGGGGTTAAAAGATCAAGCTTGATTGGTTTGAGTAATTTGCAGGGCATTTGGGACATGGCCAGTGGCACTACTGGCAGCAAAAAGGAATAAGGTGACAATTGAAGGACCTGTCTGTGATTATTCACAAGTTATAGGATGGCATCTGAGGAAAATGAACAATGAAACTGAGGATTCCAAGCCTCCAATTAATATTTCAAGTTTCGGCTTCAACAGCTCAATCCTCTGGGATCCAGAAAGATGGGGTCGAACTTCCTCTGTCCAAAGCACCTCTCAGGTATTTTTAAGTATTCATACATGCATAAATACACACATTTTTCCCTACCGTTCTTCATTTAAAATAAAATTTATTCAATGTACTGTTAATATTGTAAAGTTATAACAATATTCTAGGATTACTAAATCTCGTAGTGTTACATCATTTCAACGTCAGTATTACACTAAATAAGTTTCATGTTATACTTTTCACTTACATATATATATATTATAGTGTACGACTATAACAATGCCAAACATGTATATATAATTTATAGGTCTTGTTTGTTTTTCCTGATAAGATTATTTATTTTAACGTAACAATAACGTTGTAAAAGTGTAATAATAGTGTCACGCTTTTTTAATGTTAATGTTATGTTGAATTAATGTGATGTTATGTTTCTCATGTATATACATATAGCTTTTGTGATGTCTAACCAGGTAAAACCATTTGAATGTTTCCAACAAATGGTTATTAGGCAAAATGCAAAAGGGTATCTCTGCATTATTTGTCAAAAAGTAGAATTATGAAACTTTTGCTCCTGTTTTCATGCAAAGAAAGACAAAAGGGAAGTTGTTAAATTTATGTGGAGATAAATCATGATTTGGGTTGCTCTAAATGGGGTCTTCCCTGACTCTCTTTTGTACCAAACCGCTAGAATATTTTGTCCCCATTTGGCTCTTTTGGTTAGCAAGTTCAGTAGAGGTTTGGCCAACAGCCAAGCATTAATATAATCATTTGACAGACTTGCATGAGCATATTAAGTTGGTGAGACTATATAATTTTTGAAAGCTTAAAAAATTATGAGTGTCAATTAGTACTAATCCAACAATGTTACTTCCTAGGAAAGACTTTTTCTTTGTTTGTTTGTTTATTTATTTTTGAGAAAATTCTTGAACTTATCCTTAAAGTATATGAGTCTGGATTTTTACCCTTTATTCTTGATTAATACTTTTTTTAACTAATATAGTTATTTGACTAAAAAGAATATTAATCAATAATAAGAAGTAAAAATAAGGAATAAAATTTCAGATTCATACACTCTAAATAGTATTTGTTTCCGTTGTTACATCCATGGAGTCATTAAAAGGCCCAACACTCAAAATAGTAGAAAATATGCCGATATGAAAAGTTTAAGAAAGTATATAGGCTAATTTATAGTTATAAAAATTAATAAGCCATAACTTGTCAAGTTATAGTTCATAACCAGATAAGTTATGGACAAACTTGTCAGGTTATGGTTCATAACCAGACAAGTTATGAACAAAAATTGTGAATTATGAACAATAACTTGTCAAGTTATGGTTCATAACCAGATAAGTTATGGTTCATAACCATATAAGTTATGGACAAAAACAGTAATTTGGCCTATTTATTAACTTATGTAAACTATTGGCTTATTAATTTTAATTCATCCCAAGTCTTGGCCTATTTCCCTCTTTCTCCCATATTTTTATTAAGAAAACAATATACATACAGATATTTATTATATTACATTAATATATTCCCCATTAAAATTTAAAAATTTGATTTTATAGTGTCTATTTAATTTTTGTTAGTTATTAGCCCTGCTAATAAAAAATTCATGACTCGGCCACTACAGAGTTCTATCAAATTTGTGAAACAAGTGGTTCTTGAAGACGAGACAGAAATAAAAGGAATACCACCAAATGGCTGCTCAAAAATCATGCTTTGGCGTCTTCATTTACCAACTCAAACGACACCAAGGAATCCACCTCCTCTACCTTCTTCAATTGATGGTAGTAACCAAAGATGAAGAGAGGAACTCAAGAAACAAGAATAGTTAAAATGTGAAGATTGAAGAATACCATTCTTTTCTCTTACTTCTTTTTTTTTTTTTAACTTTATTAATTCACACTTCTCTTCATAAAGTTTTGTAATGTCTTTGATACAAATGATTTTTTTTTAAATATATAGTATGATTCATCAGAACCCTTAAGACACTCTCTCCACCAAATTCTGTAGAAAACAAATGAAAACAAAGTTACAAATAAAAACATCTGAATTTTTTGCTATGCGTTTGGTCGGTGGATTCGTGTCATGATTCGGATCATGGTTCGTGACTCGTTACAGTATTTTCTCTCATAAAAAATACACATAAATTAAGAATGATTCTAAATCATAATTCTGAATCCATCAACCAAACATCCACAAATTCTTGCTTCCTCAACATTAAAAGAAACAAAAACAAAAAACAAACAAAACAGGACAAACAAACCAACACAAACATGGATTGGGCTTAACTATGCATCACAACCTGGGCCCAACCCAGCTAGTGGTGTAGAAAGTCCAACTTGGCCCTACAACAGATCAAAATGGGTCAAGTTGATAGGAAACAACACTGCAAACTGGCCCCAAAATCTTGAGTTATCCCATTCTTCCCACAATTGTTGCTCTCCGTGTCAGGACTAGTCATCAATTCTTATAGCTTTACGCGCAAGTAATTTGGAAAAGGATATGAGGATAACTTTTGTGGTGTGGAGATCATGGTAGTGTATTTTTATATGCCCTACCATAAAATGTTTAAAAAAAAAATGAATTAGGAGAATTTTAAAAAATAAATTACTTATAGTTTTAAACTATTAAACTTTCGTAAAATTTTGTTAAATTGTTTAAATTTTTTAACTCTTAACATGATTTTGGTATCATTTGAAGATTTAAGGGTTATTTTTTGACAACTGAAGTCACAATTCAAGTTCTATTGCTATAATATTTTCTCTTATAAAAATTTAAAATAAATTTTTTTATTACAGTGTTTTTCTCTTACATACACAATTTAAATTCTCAACTTAAATTGTGAAAAAAACACTCCCTAAACCATGTCTTGTGGGTAGGTTTTTTTTATTTTTTTTAATGTCCTACCACATAATTATCCAAAAATTACGTCTTCTAATATCTTTACTTAGTATTGGTACTTACCGATAAATAAATAATAATAAAAAAAAAGTCTTCTGATATCTTTTAAAAAAAATAAAAAGGGTATTCGATGTCTATTTTTGCTGTTTATAGGCAACCATAACATGTGTCACAAAATTAATGTAGAGTACAAATAATTATGGTACCTGAAAGTCTAATAAATCAATACCCTCCGTCCCCGACTAAAAAAATAATAAAAGTCACAATAAAAAGTAATACTATTCTTAAATTACACAAATGGTATTCAACAACTAAGATTGCTAATTCACAGTTTCATTGTTTTTTTTTTATCACATACCTTCAATAAAATAAAGACAAAATCATGAAAATATATTTTACCGTTTAGTTCATTTATTCGAGTTTTTAATTCGAGTTGAGATGTAATTTTATGTGAGAACTTTTTCATGTAGTAAAAAAATTAGATGTGACTGTTTATTAAAATTTTTTATTGTAACAAAACTCAAATTTTAAACTCGAATCGGTGAAATGAACGAGACGGTCTAAGATGACTCTAACTTCATGCCAATTAAAATATTGTGAGGCTTTGTTTCATAACGTGGCATGTAGAATCCTGTTGGGTGACCAACTAACCAAGTCCCTTTCAAAGTCAAAACCATTCAAATAAATGCAGGCAACAAATGTTTGGAGGAGGTGGGCAAAGTCGTAATTATTTATTTGCCAAAAATTATATATAGTTAGAGTTGGGATTATGGCATTATGCTCTGGAATTTTTTGTTAAATATAAGCGTGTAATCCCTACCCCACTCTTCACATTCATCATTTCACATAATAATTACAAAAGTTCGTACCTGCTCACAAAAATTAATCAAATCGAAATAAAAATAAATAGTTAAAACAATGATTAGAGTGTGTTATTAAACAGCCAGAATAAGCTTTCCCCCGGTTTTTTTAGGTAGCTTGACAAAGACCTCGTTCATTTTGTCGATTTGAGTTTAAAATTTGAGTTTTGTTATAGTAAAAAAATTTAAAAAACAGTCATATTTAATATTTTTATTACAGTAAAAGACTCTCACATAAAATTATATCTCAACTCGAATTAAAAATTTAAATCAAAGAATTAAACGGATCCAAAGTAATCTATATATTCACATGTATAATTTCCCCTTAAAAAAATGTTCAAATGTACAATTAGTGTAACAATTAAAGACTCTACTATTGGGAATGATAATTGAGAAGTGAAGTTACGATAGGTCAATAGCTATTCTAGCGCAGTAAACACTAATTAAACACGTTGTCTAATAAAATAAACAAGGAGACATTTAAAATAATATCATAAAAATTTTGTACAACAATAAACCGTCATGTTTTTTTTTTTTTTTTTTTCAAATTTCGTTAAATTTACACACAAACTTGTTTTTAATATGAATATAATGTGATATATCTATATAACTATGCAATAATAATAGGATACTTGTTCATACCATGTCATGAAAATCTTCCATAAATAGAGAAACTTTATCCGAATTATTTTATAGAGGTCGGATTCAAAAATTAATTTTATTTAGAGAGTTAATGGCAGCTTTCGGGTGTCAATCATGATTTGTGAATATATTAGAGTCGATAGAACGTTAGAACAGAAATATAAAGTGCGAGAAAATAAATGAACACACGAATAGAACGTTAAAATGAGAAAGTAAAGTATTAAAAAATAAATAAACATATAGATTTATAGTAGTTCACCTGTAATGTGAATGCTACTTCTATTGTAAGGTCTCATAATTTCAATATACTTAGTCCAAAGTACAATTATAATAGAGAATAAGAAAGTGAGAAAATGGAGGGGATTTAGAGAGAGAATCTATAGAGATATAGAGTAAATGAAAGTATGATGTCTGATTGTGATGGGTGTGATATTCAATTCATGCTCTTAACCCCTATTTATAGGAGACTGCCCGGAAAAATGCGTCATCAATCCTTACAGAATGTCCGGCTGTCATCTATTGATCTCTAGTTTCCCTTTTTCTTTGAGATGCTTTTCTTTTTCTTCAATTGACTTTTCTCTTCTTTTTTTCCTTATTTGTTATGCGGTTATTTTCTTCTTCAATATTGATTTGATTTGTGCCTTGGATTTAACTAGATTGGACTTCGTAGCCTTCAATGAGCATTTTTTCCTGATTTATCCGTAATGTTCGACACGGATCTCCTGTCGTCGTACTTTTTCTGTTAATGTCTCTTAAGTAGATTCTTCAGCCAGTTAATTTTAGTCGACTTGTATTATGGTGTTGATTTTGACTCCAATATATTTGATAGAGTACAATACGAAATTTTTTTTTTGAAAATAAAATTGATTATTAAAGATTAATTGAAAACCGCATCGGCACTTACAAACAATACAATCTGGAACTTCCTCTAATCAATATTGATTAGACCTCGTTTGTTTCACTGATTCGAGTTTAGAATTTGAGTTGAGATGTGATTTTATGTGAGAGCTTTTTACTGTAGCAAAAAAGTTATATGTGACTGTTTGTGAGAGCTTTTTACTATAGTAAAATTCGAATTTTAAATTCGAAAAAGTTAGATGTGAAATGGAAATGAAAACGTTTTCAATCTCAGACAGAAATCATTTTTAAAAATGCGTTTGGTAGTTTTATCAAGAGATTGTTTTCAATATAAAAAAACTCATTAATGTTTCTCTCTCTGCTTGAGAGAGGAGAAAACGAAAACAAAAAATAAAAAATGACTAATTTTTCTTTCATTTTACACTAAACTAAAAAATTATTTTCATTTCCGTTTTTTGTCTTTAATTGTGTCAAACGCCGTTTTAAAATCTTTTTCATTTTTTCTTTTTCAAAAAACGTAAAAAACAAAAAAAGAACGATTTCAAACACGGCAAAAACTTCATACAATAAATAGTAAAGAAAACTAATTATTGAAAAGTGAAAATTAAGGTTTAGTTATGTATATTTGAAATAGAAATAGTTTATAATTTGAGAATATGATATGTTGGGAGTGTGGAGAGAAAAAAAAAACTCTTTTTTTAATTTTCTTTTTGTAATAAAATTTAATTATATAATTAAATTTATTGTCTTTTTTGTCATTTTATTTATGAGCCTTTTTATAATAAGAAATTTTTAATTGAGAAAGATGTGAAGAATAAAAAGAGCGGTGTGAATAGAACCACTAATTATAAAATTGATATCAAATCTTCTAAATTTAAGAGATATATTAGTTTAAGAATAAATATTAATGAAATCAAGATTACTAATGAAAATCTCATATATATATATATATATATGTATGTATATATAATTAATGGGAAAAAAAAAGTATACACGGATGGAACAGAACATCAACATTAGTGTTTACAAACTGTTTTGACACTTTTTCTAGTTGCCGCGAAGTAAAAGTGAAAAACAAAAGAAGTGTCGGAGACTGGGAGTATCTGATGCTTTTCGATCCAAAGTAAGAGGAAAGAAAGAAAGAGACTTGTAATTCACTGTTAATACATTTTAAATTTAAAGTGGGACCCACCAAAGGAGGAGTGGGGGCACATTTACGAAACCAGCTGGCCTGCCTTCCTTCCGTTTTCATCATCCTCTTCCTCTTCTTCTTCTTCTTCTTCATATTCTATCATAATCATTGAAATCTTCTCTCCCAAGATCTGATCTTTTCCTTTTTCTCTTTTCCTTTCCTCTCCTTTCCCTCTATACAAACAAACTACAAAGAGAGAGAGAAAGACAAGTGAGAAGAAAGAGAAAGAGAAGGGTCAACCCGCAAGTGGCTCTGCACTTCCTTCCTTCCACCACTCTCTCTCTCTCTCTCTAAATAATAAATCTTTTTGTTTGGTTTTGTGGAGAAACATATAAGAAAAAGAAAAAAAGAAAAAGCGGTTCATTTGTGAAGAAGTTTGCACAAGCTTCCTTGAGATCTGCCACTTTGTAAGCAAGGTTTCTTCGTCTTTTTCTTCTTCTTTCCTCTTTTTCCCTCTCTCTCTCTCTTTCTTTGGACCCCTCAACTTGTTCTTGGGGTGCGTGTACGGTTTGTTTTCTCGTTTTTCTTTTCTGGGTAAGAGAAAAAAAATCTGTTTTTCTTTCATACAGTGATAATGGGTCACGGATTTTGTTTGAAAATTAGCCCTCTCTAGAATCTGCGTGTTTCTCTACTTTGATTTTTGAAGCTGCCCATTTGCTCCATTTCCTTCTTTTTGCTGAGACATTGTAGAGAGATGACTAAAGTTGTAAACTTTATTTGTATAGCGGTCGAAAAACCTTTGTGAAGTTTGGAAATACATGTATTTGGTTGAATTAAGGCAGATTTTTCGGTTTTACTGAGAATCAATCCAATGTAGTGCATAAGATTTGTAGTTTTCACAGAGATTACAAGCATCTGAAAATGTTTGTTCATGTTTTGTGCCATAAACCCTTTCTCAGATTGTTGCTCTATTTTCCCTTGTTGAAATGTTTATTGAAAAGGTCAATTATTATGTTATTTTGATGGTTAAATTCTGTATTTTGAATTACTCAGAAGGATCTAAGTAAGGGAATGATAAGAAGATGGGAAGGAAAGGAAATTGGTTTTCTAATGTGAAGAAAGCTCTCAGTCCTGATTCCAAGGAGAAGAGAGAAGAGGTCAGTGTGAAATTTTGTTTCTTTTTCAAACAATGTGGGTTTTTTTTTTTTTTTTTTTTGGTTTGGTGAATGACTTTATTATGGAACCTTTTTTTTTTTTTTTTTTTGGTAATGTCATTCTTTAGAAATCAAGTAAGTCTAAGAAGAAATGGTTTGGGAAGCAAAAACACCACTCGGATTCTGATGCTGCCCCGGCAGAATCCGTCACATTGCCTCCTCTTCCTCCGCAAGAAGAGGTGAAGTTGACCAATGTGGAGGTTGAACAGCACAACCACGAGAATCCCGTTGCGGTTGCGTTGACTGCGGTGCCCAAGCCTGCGGTCATTGCTCCTCAGGCTGCGCCAGAGGTTGCCCAACCCCCTCGAGTTTCTCGGTTTGTCGGGAAATCAGGGGAAGAAGCAGCCGCCATCAAGATTCAAACGGCCTTCCGAGGATACCTAGTATGACATTTCCCCAGAGAATCATCATGTTACTTTGTGGACCTCTTATTTATTTAATTTTGTTAATTGTATGTTTATAAGAACAAAAGGAAATAGGAACGCTTTTGGTGGTGGTGGCTGTGATGACTTTGTGTTGTAAAACTTTTCAGGCAAGAAGGGCGTTGCGCGCTTTAAGAGGGTTGGTGAGGCTGAAGTTACTGATGGAGGGGTCCGTTGTGAAACGTCAAGGCGCAAATACCCTCAAGTGCATGCAGACTCTTGCTCGGGTGCAGTCGCAGATTCGTTCGAGGAGGATCAGGATGTTAGAGGAGAACCAGGCTCTCCAGAGACAACTCTTGCAGAAACACGCGAAAGAGCTCGAGAACTTGCGGGTCTCTTTCTTTCTCTTGTTCGCTTATTTATCTATATGGATTTCGCTAATAATTGGAGCAATACAATTTATAGTCTATTCTGTTGGTCTGGCAGCCAGTTATCTTTATAAGTTAAACCACCAAGTATTAACTTTTAAAAAAATATATATATTTTTTTGCTCAAAGCGATGGTAAAATCTGTTGAATTTGATTTTGGATTGCAATTTTCTGATTCAGCCCTTGTTAATTAATAGCTATAACTATGCTACACCAAAATAAAGTCTCCTAGGCAGTGTCAAATATCTGGTCAAGTTATATACATATATATATATATATATATATATATTGGCATGACACTAACATTGCTTTTTCAAAAATGTAACAGCTTGGGGAGGAATGGGATGATAGTATACAGTCCAAGGAACAAATTGAAGCAAGCCTGCTTAGCAAATATGAAGCAACTATGAGGAGAGAAAGAGCATTGGCTTATGCATTCTCTCATCAGGTATTCCTTCTACTCTTTAACATCTTACATGAATGAGCACTCTTAAAGATTAGAAGGCGAAAAAAGAGAAAAAAGAAAAAATGAAAGAGAAGAAAAAAATTCAATGAATTAGTACCAAATTACCAATGGTGACTAGGCCCTGTGCATATGGAACACTGGTGAGCAATTAAGACATTCATGGTGGTTGTTATGTTCTGAAGCTATTCAATAATCATGAAATCTTTTGGTTTTTTTGAAGCTTTAGAGTGACCATTTTTTACTCCGTCGAATTCCCTTCATAAATACTATTACTAGTATTCTGTTTGGTAGGAAGAAGAGAGGTAGACAAGATGAAAAATAACAATAATTGGAAGCATAATGTAATTTATGTTGTTGGTATGATAGGAACGAAAGAATAATGAATGATTTGGACAATTACTATTTTACCTGTTTATTTGTGATATTTTAGTTGAAAAACTTCTTTTTATCTTTGGATGGATTAAAATTTGTGGGGTTTTGTGGGGTCCGCCCGCATGTGCTTTTATCGTTTTATTTTTCCTGTTCATTCACTTTTCTTTCCTACCAAACAACCCAACAACCCGTTCCTCCATTTTCTTTCCCCTCACTTTTTCACTCCTACCAAACATAGTGTTATGGTTACATTTCACATTATGGACAATGATGAAGACAAATGCTAAATGCTTACTATTTATTAAACCTAAGAAACTAATAAATTATGATTTTGTGTTCCTTGTATATGAATTTACCATGTTGCAAAATTCTGAGTTTAAGATTTGGATTATTGTTATAGCAAACTTTGAAGAATTCTTCAAGATCTGTGAATCCAATGTTCATGGACCCGAGGAACCCCACCTGGGGCTGGAGCTGGCTGGAGAGGTGGATGGCTGCCAGGCCATGGGAGAGTCGTGGTGCGACGGATAAAGATTCAAACAACGACAGCTCGTCAGTGAAGAGCCGCAGCATGTCTGGTGGGGAAATCAACAAATCATACGCCCGCTATCTTCTCAACTCCGAAAAGCTTTCTTCCCCAACAGGCAGTCAAAAGCCAAGCAATTCCGTCTTCCAGTCACCTTCCACTCCTACGAAGCCGATCTCTTCCACGCCATCTAAGAAAGTGAAGTCGGCAAGCCCGAGGGTGGGCAGGGTGCCGGATGACGACACTAGAAGCATGGCCAGCCTGCAGTCAGAGAGGTTCCGGAGGCACAGCGTTGGCGGGGCAACGGCAAGAGATGACGAGAGCCTTGCCAGCTCTCCTTCGCTTCCGAGTTACATGGTACCAACTGAGTCTGCAAGGGCCAAGTCCAGGATGCAGAGCCCGTTCGGAGCAGAGAAAAATGGGACGCCGGAGAAGGGACCCGTGGAGTCTGCAAAGAAAAGGTTGTCGTTCCCGCCCTCCCCTGCCAAGGCACGGCGGCATTCGGGCCCGCCAAAGGTGGACACCAGTTCTGTAGCTTCTGTTACAGAAAACAGTGAGAGCAATGGCATTGGTGGTTGATGATAGCAATCAACAAAAGAAGGGATTTTCACGGCTTCACAAAGGGAAAGGAAACAGAAATAAAAGGCTTATATTCATTTTGTGAATCATATGATTTATTTTAATTTATTAATTCCAAGTGTTGGGGTGGTGAGGGTAAAATTAGTGTTTAGGGGCTGTTGGGATTTCTTTTATATGTGTTTCATATTTGTTTATTTATATATCTGTCTTATTTATGTTTCATACGGTCTTTGCCTTTTCCAATAACATTTGTTACCAATGTCAGAACTAAGAACCCTTTTTATGCCACTTGAATGTATTATTATTAACACTTAGAAAATGTTTCATTTCTTGCTGCTAAATCTGTTGCTCTCCTATATTGTTTGCATATCAGTGTGAAAAATGGGAATATACGACACCACCTAAATCCTTCCCCCTGCCCAAGGGCGCTTCTGTTCATCCAAGTCGGAATGTTGTGGGTCCCACAGGCCCTCTAATTCCAAGTCATCCCGACTCGAGATGAATATCATTTTACTGTGTTGAAACCCCTGAACACATTTATTCAGTTCGCGGATTCGAGTTTTCAATTCGATCTGCGATGTAATTTTATGTGACTTTTTATTGTAGTAAAAAAAGTTAGATGTTACTTTTTATGAGAGCTTTTAACTGTAACAAAATTAAAATTAAAAACTCAAATTGGTGAAATGAACGTTGAATTTCGTACCAATAGAAATGTTTGTTATTGTTTTTCCCACAATGCGTCTAACAATAAGGTTTTTTTTTAGTATTTTCTCACAAATGTGTCTAAAGTTTGACACTTTATAATTTCACTTTTAAGATCCCATATCGTCGATGGAATGTAGCGTTTGACTTGTGATGGTGTGAATGAAAATTGGGGTTTTTTTTTTTTTTTTTTTTTTGTTCGAGTGGAATTAGAACATGTTCTTTGCTTAATGAATTTCAGAAGACCAGAAGAAACTGATCCCAAACTTTTGCCCTCTTAAAACTTTGCCTTCACAAATGTGTATAAAGTTTGACATTAGGCCTTGTTCATTTTGCGGATTTGAGTTTTCAATTCGAGCTGAGATGTGACATTTTCTGAGAGCTTTTTACTGTAGTAGAAAAAAAATTAGATGTGACATTTTCTGTGAGCTTTTTACTGTAAAAACCTAAAATTAAAAACTCGAATCGGTGAAATAAACGAGGCCAATTTCACTTTTAAGATAATGTATTATTGATAGAATATAGCGTTTGATTTGTGATGGTGTGAATGAAAATTAGGGGGTTTTTTTTTTTGTTTGAGTGGAATTAGATCATGCTCTTTTCTTAATGAATTTCAAAAGACCAGAAGGAACTGATCCCAAATTTTTGCCCTCTTAGAACTTTGCCTTCAAAATTATTTTTAATTTTGTTAGGCACTAATCACCCTGTCAAATTAACTTCACAATTAGACGCTTGTGATCGCAAAGATAATTTTAAATTCTCAAATCATTATTTAAATTAATTTAATCAATAACTTTAAGCTCTTTTTTATTCTCAATTAGGCTTCAATTAATTTACTTGATTGCCGTCCATTAATTGGCTCCATTGCCGGTTCCATTACAATCATCAGAATCATATATATTAAAATTAAAAAATGTGCGGTTAAGTTTGCAAAAGTCAAACAAAAAAATAAAACAAAAAAAAAATAAAACCTAGACCCCATTTAATAAAATAAATAAATCTACATCTATCTACGTATATAAAAGTCATATATTATCAATAGAGCTTAATAGTACTGCTATTTCAAAAATTAAAAATAATATTTCAAACTAAAATATCCTTAAAATATACGTGCATGTTTCAAAGCGTAGAAGTGTCGCTGCCAGCATGCCCTCTTGGGCGTGCATTACAACTAGTAAATAAAATGAACGTGGTGTTTGGAATGGTTTCTATTTTTATTTTTTACCTTTTTAAGAAAGAAAAAATAAAAATATTTTTAAAATGAGGTTTGGTAAAATAAAGATAAAAAATAAAAAATAAATTAAATTTTTAATTTAGTGTAAAATAAAAAATAATTTTTAATCGTTTTTTTTTTCTCAAGAAAAAAAAAGAAAAAAAAAGACATTATTAAATTTTTTTACACTAAAAATAATCTCTTAATAAAATTATTAAATACATTTTTAAAAATAATTTATATTTAAAATTAAAAAAATTGTATTTTTACTTTTTCACTTATTTTAACCAAATTCTCCTATTGGTTTTAACATGTCATTGAAGAAGCTAGGCTTATGTGAGCTCTGTTTCAATGGCGACTCCTGATAACAATAGAGTTCCTCAAGATCAAAAGAAACGCAGTTTGGAGGCATTAGAGCGAAGATTCGCATCTGCCAAAGCTGAACTTGCTCTGCACCAGAAGAAGCAGACCGCTATTACCTCCAGCCAAGAAGATGGAAAACACTCCAATTCCACTGATTCGTCAGTTAAAGGTTTTCCCTTTTTTCCTTATTCCAATTTCTTTCCCATTGGAAAAAAAAATCATTTTTGTGTCGAATTAATGGGATAATCCAGAAATTTGGATGCTCTTAGACGTAATGTGAGTGAAATTTTGTCAAAAGCTTGAATTTTTTTGAAGCAATTTCTGGTTTGAATGGAAATCCCTAACCCTAGTTCGTATTGCGTCTTAAATTTTCATGTTCGGATATTAGTTTTATGCCTTTTTTGGGGGGTTTTAATCCCAGGCTTATATAATCTAATTGGTTCTCCTATCTGTTGTAGGGAATTTCACTTTCTCAGGCTATTTTGCTTTAGAAGGTACTGTTTTTAGTTCTCTGTGTATTTCTGCTTTTTCTAGTTAATTGATGAAAAAAGTAAGTCCTGTAAGTAATAAAAAGGCATATAAATTTCATTTGTGATGTAAAAGAGAAAACTTTGATTTTATTTATTTAAAAAAAGAGAGATGACTTTGAGTGTTCTATATGCAGATGTTGACAAAAATGATCCAACGTACTCAAACCTTTCTCAATCAGTTCATGAGAATTTATTGACGACCAATGTCCGGGTTTTTTCTTTTTTTTTTTTTTTTTTTTTTGAATAAAACTGTTGAAATTTCTGTGATTTAGAATGTACAGTTAAAAGGGTTTGGTTATTGTAGATTTTTATAGTTTTTTCTTGGCTTGACATGATTTGCTTTGTGTGAGATGTTAGATTTCTGGTAGAAGAGAAAGCAAAGTTGATAAGATTTTGCATAATCTTCTTCAAAACGGCGATTCAGCTCAGAAGTACATGCAAGGATCGAGAAGCAAAAAGATTGACAATGTGATCCTGCTGGATAATTATGTTCAAGGACGGAGAATGCCTACCGGTTCTCGACTCAGGGCTTTGCAAATCCATTCGAAACGTTCGAAAAAGCACATGTCAATGAAGCAACATAAAAAGCATGGATCATTGGATTTGCCTCGAGAGCTCCATAAGTGAGTCTAATATGCCAATATTTGATCATTGATTGTGTTTGGCACTGCTTTTTTTCTATCCCAAGTTTTAGTCTAGGTTTTGTTTTCTTTTTTTTATTATTATTTTTTATTTATTAATAGAGCATGGAAGGATAAATCAGGTAAATAATAACCAACTTTTTGATTCATCTGCCCTTTTAGTGTTTCTTCCCCTTAATCCTTGCTAAGTTGTGTATGGATTACAGATATGAAAACTTCAAACCAATGCATGAGATGTGGAAAGATTACATGACCCAGCTTCTTAAAGTTTGTGGGTGAGACGATTTTCTTTGCTGGTTTGCAGTGAGTTGGTTTTTACACTGTTCACCTTTAGTTCTTCTTTCGAGAAGGCTTCGTGTTTTTTTTTTTAAGTTTATGAATAGTTGCTTTTGAATCCTATTATAATTTGTAATGGTAGTTTTGTTCAACCTTGCAGAAAAAATCAGATCGCTCAATGTCTTATGGAAGCAGATCTACATGGTGCTATTATTTTAGGTAATGGTCCTATTATAATTTGTAATGGTAGTTTTGCAGTGAGTTGGTCTTTCCTTGTATTGTTATATATTTTTTAACCATATCTCGGGAAATTGGGACTAATGGTCTTTCCTTGTATTGTTATATATTTTTTAACCATATCTCGGGAAATTTAATAGCTATATTTGTTATGAGACGATTCTCATGCATAGCTATGTCCACCATTCCTCTAATTGGATGTAAACAGTCTAAACCATAACATTGCAGAATATAATTTGCTTAATGTAATCCAAACTTTTGCGTTGTTCTTCCTTATTATTGTTTCAAACTTACTTTACTCTTTGTTGTCAGTTGTTGAGTGTAAAATAACTTCTTTCACTGGGGTGAGTGGTATCGTGATTCGTGAAACTGCAGAGACATTTGGGATTATCACTCAAGACGATAAATTCCGAGGTAATTTATTTGTTATCTTGTTCAGAGTTGAAACAATTTATGATTTTATCAGATCTTTAGTGCATCTGCTTGAATAGTCCCTGAACAAGCCTTGCTAAATTTTGTATTTGGTTTTAGCACTCGCATTTCTTACCCTCTGAACTTATTTTAAAAAATTAGATGATGAGTAATATTCTGGAGGGTTGTTTGCAGTTGTCCCCAAAAAGTTTTCCGTCTTTGTGTTCCAAGTCGATTGCTGGAAGGTTACACTGCAAGGAGACAAACTCACTTCAAGAGATACTCCGCTGATGCGCCAATTTTGAACTCGCAGAAGAAATCAGATAAGCGCATTAATTTCTGTAGTGGATGATTCTTCATTAGGCTAATCTTTGGTGGTAGTGATGTTTTTATTCTCTCTTTGGTCTGGTCTAGGAAGTTGTTTTAACAAAGCTTCCTCATAAACTGAAGCCTCTAACATAGCACGTGTTTTTAATCTTGTAACAATTCAAGTTTTTTCATAAAGTTGTGGCATCTTTTAACTTGGCATAGATGTTTATACGGTTCCCAAATACGGTTATATGGCCTTTTTGGATCTTGCAAAAGCTACTAGAATGAATTTGTATAACAGCAAAGTCCTTACTTTCCAACACATCACTCGGAGTAAATTTGCATGACTACATCGATTTCTTGTATAATGATGCATTTGGATTTGGGATCTTATGTTTGGTATCTTTGTAATTGCTTGATATACTAAAGAAATCGTGATAGATTTTTTTACGATGCAATACTCTCCATTAATTGAAACTTGCACACAAAGTCTGATGAAACTTGATATATGATATGATTTTTACCGAAGAAAAAACACGTTGTTTATAAAATTTTAATCTGTTGTGAAGTTATATTGTCTACAATTATGATCACATCATAGATTTCTACTATGAGTTGAAGACTGAAGCTATAATAAAGAAATAGCAAAACAATCTGCCCATATTAGAAAGAACTTCTAAAGAGAGATCTCTTTTGTACTATAAAAAACAATAATAAAAAGTAGTATAGCTTGTTTAAAGCTTAGTTATACCCAACTTTTCCCAAGTTGTTCCACTTCTTAGAGCACTGCTATTCATTACATCACTAAAACGTGTAGTAGCACTGCAATATGATAGTTCTAATATACCAATTTACCTACAATGACTGCATCACCAATAGTGATAACTAACAGTTTTGTTCCTTCTTTTATTTACTCTCTAGACACTAGTATGTGACCACAAAGCATGAAAGCACTGCCCTCGGATCCAAAACAAATAGCTCTTCCCCTCCATTGGATTGATTCCCAGATGATCCAATCGCTACAGAATCAAAGCTGCCTTCTTCTCCATCCATTAGCCCACGTTGGTCACAACGGCCAACCCGACCGGCAATAACCCGACCGGCAATAACCCGACACACTACAATGGCTTTCCTTGCACAAACCCCATTTGCAATCACCTTCTCATGAGCCTCCCAACTCTTCTCAAAGAATGAAACTGATCCATCTTCAGTGGAGAAATTTGAGGCCAAAATTCTACAGACTCCACAACCTTCCTTCTCGCAGACGTCGGACGATAATCCATTCGAGGTCGCCCCTAAAGAACAAGAAATAGTTGCACCATGGAACTGCAATATCTCATTCCCATCAACCGCCAACCTCTCATTGAAACCGCTAGTACCATTTGAGTATTTGAGTTCTAATTTGTGCCTGTACTGTTCAAACATGAAGATAGTCCGTACAGTGTGACTCACTCTAAAAACCTTCTTGATTTTGAGGCTTCTTTTGTCAAGCCACCCTGAGCGGATTATGGTTTCAATGGTACCAAATAAAGGGTCTCCTTTAAAGATTTCTGAGACCTTATTACTAACAAGTCCTTGAGAGAAATTGTTGGTAGAGGAAAAACTAGAATTGGGTTTGAGTTTTTCCTTGGATTGGAAGGGAATTTGTTCTGCATTTGGGTTTAAGGCTTTTGGTAGATTAGATGGTTTTGGTTTTGGTTTTGGCTTTGGTTTTGGCTTTGGCTTGTGTCGCTTAGGGGATTTTGTGTCGCTCTGTCCAGGACTGAAACACTTTATGGTTGTCCGAGGATGACATACCAAGAGAGCGATAGTTGCTGCTATTATGCACTTTTCTGCCATAGAATTTCTTTGAGGGAGAGAAGGAGAAAAGGAAAACGTACTATTGAATGTGTATTGATTTAAAAAACAAAAGAAACACGACCACTTTTGTTACTCAATCTTCGGCAATTAACTTTAATGCAATTCATACAAAATGGGATGTTTTTCTCTGTTAATTGTCAATGCTTAAATTATGGAAAGTATGTAATTGTGGAAACTAATATGATTGTATTAATGGTCAGAATCATATCCCATAATAAATCCAAGCCTTCTCTTGACTCGTGACGTGTGAAACCGGCCCAAGTTTTGGTTGACAAATTCCTCGTTCATTTCACCAATTTCAGTTTTGCTACAGTTAAAAACTCTCACAAAAAGTCACATTTAACTTTTCTGTTACAGTAAAAAACTCTCACATAAAATCACATCTCAACTCGAATTAAAAACTTGAATTTGCGAATTGAAGGAGGCCTGTTCAAACCTTTTCGGCATTTTAGAGAAAGGTGTATGGATCTTAATTTTTTCTTTTCTTAACAAAAAATGTAACAAAATTATATTATTTAAGAGTAAATGGTAAAAATCTAGACTCGTGCACGTTTAAGAGTAATTACAGTAATTTTCTCTTACTAGTATGTTGAAATATAGCAAAATAATCTAGAAGATTTTACGAATAGTAAAAATTAAGATAATAAAAGTAGTAACTATGTGAATTCATATCGACATTTGAAAAAAAAAATGAAAGGGAAAATGGCAATCGGCAAAGCTGTTGCAGTTTTGTTAGAGTATCTTTTAGGATAAATATTAACATTATTTCAAGTAAATATTGAGATATTAAAAAACAAGGAGAAACATCTTCTCCAAAAGGGGAAAAAAAAAAGACGAAGAAAAAGCAATAAAACTGAAAAAATATATATATTTATAAACAATCAATGTTAAGAGAGTTTTTCAAAATCCACGTTAAAGAAAGCAATTTAAAAAAGACAAATAAACACTAATTTTTGAAAAAGGTGGTGGGTGTCTAATGAATTTTTTTTTTTTTTAATAAAAAATACTATTGTCCTTAAGAGTAATTTTATTAATGGGTAATTTAATAATAAAGCATTTTATTAAAAAGGAATGTGAAAAGTAGAATAGATTGTGTCAATAGACGCGCCCTTTGTCATATCATTTATTAGATTTTATTTTTTAAAGTATGAAAAAATCAAGTAAAAAGCATTTAAAATTTTTTAAATGACGTGACATGATTTGGTTGTTTAGACATTATTTTAAAATTCAAAATTAAACATGTAATTTAAGTTTGTACTGCATAATGGTAGTGTAAATATTAAGAGAGTGCTCATAGATTTAAACAGAAAATTTAACTGAAATTTAAACTTTTATAAAAGGAAAGCACTCTAATAAAAAAAGTTGAATTGTAACTTAAATTTATGAAAAGAAACTGACCGAATATCATTAAAATAATTATTACTGTATAATTTTTGCTATTCCTAATATATCTAAGATCAAAAAGTTATATTTCAACTCTACACTTATAAATTTGATATGCAGTGTGGTTTTTACTTTTTTTTTTTTGTTACTATTTTTTCTTTAACAAAAATAAACAAACTTGAATTCTGTTCAAATGGTCCAACTCATAATATCACTCTAGAGTTACAAAGACGAAGAGGAAATTCATTTGATTGCTTCAACAGGTTTATCTATAAAATGCAACGAGTAAATGTATGGATTAAGGGATCATACATAAAATATATAAATTTAATGTGGATTTAGAATCTAAAATCTGAATGTACGAAATTCGAACATCCAAAAATATACAAGAAATATAGTTTTATATAATAAAAAAAGAAGTAGTATATATATATATATATATTGATAAATATCTCGTTATAAATTTACACGTCAATTTTAAGATCTACTAATTATGATATAAGTTTTTTACATAATCACGTATTTCAATCTCTAATTGATTAAAATTCTAGTGGCTAACTAGCAAACATTTTTTTACAGAATTCAAATAATTTATCCAATTTTAGTATGTAAAATAGTGTCTAATCAATTAGATTGTGTCAATCATTAAAAAAATTTAAAATATCCTTTTTACTAACTTTTCCTTAATTTAATATTTAGATATTAGATGTCAATTAAGATAAAAAAAAATTGGAAAGCAAATTTAAGTCTCTTTTAAGAAGAACCACAAATTGTTAAAGGAGCTTTTACGTGTAAATTTTGGAATTAACTGCATGTCACGTGTATGATTTGCACACAACTTGGCCATTCAATCCTGCATGAAACCAGCTAATTTGCGTCAAACTAGATGCATTATTTTCTCATCTCACCAAGCTCCCAAATTGAAAAGCTTAATATCACATCCAAATTGGCCATTTCCACATTTTACCTCTGCAAGTGAAAAAAATTTGATCTCAAAATGGGCTCCGAGACATTCATAGAAGTGTTACTTGCTATCCTTCTTCCACCGGTGGGTGTGTTCCTCCGTTATGGCTGCGGGGTAACGACTCTTGACTCCTCTAATATTCGTACTGAATTGAACTATCAGATTTTCATCAAGTTATATTTTATTTGTAGGTCTCATTAGTTCTTTGATTTAAGTTTTCAATTTGAACTTAAATATAATTTTTTTATGAAAATTTTTTACTGTAGTAGAAAAAATTAAATGTGTAACAAATTAAAATTAAAAATTCAAATCGAATAACTGAATGATACCATAATTTTTTTTATTTTAGATTTGAAATTAAAGTGGCATAAAATTCTAAAAATATAAAATACTGGGAAGGGTACTTTTTCCGTACCCTACCCCATCTATTTTATTTTTTATTTTTTAATATTTTATAATTTTCACCAATGAGCGTGTGTTTCATGACATATTATTGGGTCATTTTCAAAATTTGCAGGTGGAGTTTTGGATTTGTTTGTTGCTGACCCTGCTGGGCTACATTCCAGGAATTATATATGCCGTTTATGTATTAGTTAGATGATTAGGTTTGATTTTGAATCAAATTCTGATGTTTAGTGCTAATTAATATTTTTAAATATTTAATTTATTCTGTTTTGTGCGATAGTGACGCATGTATTTGAAGATTCTATATATGTCCTTTTAATGTATCTGATTTGATGATTGTATTTTCCTTGTCATTTTTAAGACTATCAGTGTCCGTTTTTCTGTCAGTTTCTCATCCAACCTATGAATAATTGAAAATCCTTTTTAGCCATTTGACTTATTCTTCAACTTATAATAAAAGCATCCATTCCACAGTCCAATAATTGATTTGAAAATGTATATATATGGCTAGCTGATCAGGCCAATGATTTGAATATTTGTTCTTCTCTAACTAATTTTCTAGGCCTGTTTGTGCATTGAAGAATTAGGAGAATATTTTGAATTTATTGGTATTTTGTACGGTTTTGGACCGTGACATTACATAAAATATGCAATTTCACAATACTTGATGAAAATATGCCGGTCTTTAAACTACAATATTCGAACATCAATAAATAAGGATAGAATTGATATCCTTACATCAATCATTTAGGTTCCGTTCATTTCACCGATTTAAGTTTAGAATTCGAATTTTGTTACAGTAAAAAATTCTTAAAAACACTTACATCTAACTTTTTTGCTACAATAAAAAACTCTCACATAAAGTCTTATCTCAACTCAAATTTAAAACTCTAATCAGCGAACTAAACAAGCCCTTAAACTTTTAAGATATTTGTTTAAGAAAGAGCATATATGTGTAAAGAACAATGTTATAATGGATCAACCGGTGGTGTTCAATACCATCTTGAGTATTACTATTCATATTCATTAATAGAAAGTGGATCCGCACCAATTTTCATGTGTAAATGCTCACTAATGATTCATGAATAAAGATATAACTCTGAAAGAAGGTTTATAGACATGAACAAAGGGTGCGTTTGGAACTCGTTCTAAAATGATTTTATTTTTTGTATGAAAATAGAAATGAAAATGTTTTCAATCTCAGACATAAATCATTTTTAAAAATGCGTTTGGTAGTTTTTTCAAGAGATTATTTTCAGTATAAAAAAATCCATTAATGTCTCTCTCTCTCTACTCAAGAGAAGAGAAAACAGAAATAAAAAATAAAAAATGACTAAAAGTCATTTTTTATTTCTCTCCCATTTTACACTAAACTAAAAAATATTTATGTTTTTTATTTTTAATTGTATCAAACGCCGTTTCTCTTCCATTTTTATTTTTTTCTTGAAAAACTTAAAAAATAAAAACGAAAACAACTTCAAACAAGCTTCTAATATTTTTTTCTAAGCTATTTGATGATATAAACGTGCAAGTCTGTAAAATTATGTGGTGGGCAATCATATCTGATGTTTCACAGAAGTCCTTAAAAATAATAAGCAGCAGGGCATGGATGACAGAAAATGATTGCAATATCGGTGCATTATTTAACTTCTCCTTGGTCAATATTTAATGATACGGGGGTCCTCCATTTGCTAGGCTCTGCCTGTCTCTACATATATTATGCCTGCCCCATACGGTATTACAAATGGACAATGATGGACCTGTTTAATTTGTCGATTTGAATTTTTAATTTGAGTTGAGATGTGTTTTTATGTGAGAGTTTTTTACTGTAATAAAAAAGTTAGATGTGACTGTTTCTGAGAACTTTTTACTGCAGTAAAACTCAAATTCTAAACTTGAATCGGTGAAATGAACGAAGAGGAAAAATAAATAACATGCAAAATAAAATAAAATTTGGTGACAGGGCACTTAGAAAAATAGTACTTTATTAGTATTGTGTAGCTTTGGATCGCCAATTAGATTATATTAAAACAAAACTATATCTTTTTTTATCATCATATCGAAGAATTATCGCTGAAATAAACAGAGAAAAAAAAAAGTGTCCTAAATTAGTAAAGATGATTCTCTATCAGTAGGGTGTAGAAAAATAATTCTAAACTTTTAAAGAATTATTATGCTTCATTGATTTTACATAGCGTCTATGATATGATCTGACGGATAAAAAATGATCCAAAATCTTTCATGAGTTCTGCACTTCTAATGTCAAAAAATGTGCAATGCAAGGCTGCAATTCAATTTCAAGCAAAGCTTGATTTCCCAATGGCATGATTTTGGAGACAAAAAGATTCCCTTTGGCCTTGAGACCTTTGTCTTGTTTATTCTAAGGGGAAAAAATGGCTAAGATTGGCTGTAATGGCCAAGCTGTTTCTGGGCCATAGATGTGGAAAAAAACAAACTGAGATTCTTGTAAACTGCTCAACAAACCAAAGGAAGAAAATCAAACAAAAAAAAATTTTGCATGCAAATTTCAGCAATCAGTTAGTGCTAATGTGTGGCCCCCACTCCAAACATATCACAATTGTTTGTAATATGTTGTTTGCTTCTCTTAGTTGCTTTTCCTTTTGGGAAAATGACATTAAAATATTTATAGGCCGTTTTAGAATAATAACGCTTGTTGCTTACATTACAAACAAAGCAAAAGGGTTTTAAAACATACGAAAAGAAATATATCTTTTTCTTTTTTTTTGGGGGGGACACTTAATTGTTTTCTTTTTATTTTTATTTTTCATTCTTGGATTTGTCGAGAAAGCAAAAGGAAGGGAACAAGAACAGTTATTTACTTTATTGTTGTGCAAGACATATATATTCCTCTACAATAATTCTGCTCAAACGAAATCATTTTTTCTTTCATCTGTTTTTAACATTTTAGAGACCTCGTGAATTTAAGCTGAGAAGATATGCGAATCTCCTCAAACAATGCCGTGTATTACCATCGATGGTTATCACCGTTGAGTTTTCTTATGTTATTGGAATCAATAACTAGAATAAATAATCATAATTATTTCTTTTTTTTTAATGAATTAATATATTTTACGAGCGAATATTGACAGTTTATTTAGTCGGAGAGAGATGAGAAAAAAGAGAAGGGTGGATAGAGGGAAGGACATAGATGGATAATGATGACCTTCCCCGGACTCACAAAATCTAATCACTTGTGTTTGGTAGATTGATTCAGAATCAGTATTTATTTGCAGTGATTTTGAATCATGATTCTGAATTAGTGTTTAGTTTGGATGATTCTGAATCATGATTTGAACCCAAAATTATGAATCATTGTTCTAATTCTAAAATCATGATTAGAATCACTCTGATTTAAATCCTCGTACCAAACGCACCTTTCATTAGAAAAAATAGAATCAATAAATCCATCAATAAGAGCTATAAAAGAACTATTTATTAGATAAATAATTATTCAACTCTCGTGTCATTTTTCTCTTTCTCTTATGAAATAACTTTAAGAATTATTATAATTCTCTTTGATATATTTACTTCCTTCCCAATCTATCCATTCTTCTTATTCGCCTTCGTCCTACCAAACAGAGGAGTCTAAAACCCTGTTTGGTTGGAGAAAAAAATAAAAAGATATTAAAGACATATAATCAAATGAAATCCTCCACTCTAACTGAACAACTGTAGGTTTTAAAGTCCTGCTAATCCTCTCACGCCACTCCTTACTCTTTTCCTTCGGTTTCCTCTTCTACCAAACGAGCTCTAAGAGTCGCATATGATTAATAGACTATCGACACGATAATTTTATACAATATATTCCAACACGTTGAAATACCAAAATATATCCTACTGAGGGAACTATTGGATGTCTTTGAATCCATGGTCCCTTGGGAAAAAAAAAGGGACCAATATGGCTCACAAACGCCCACGCCTATAGTGACTAACACAACTATACTTGAGGCTTATAAAGGCTTAGCACGTGCTATATGTGCCATGGTTAAAATCTTGACCGTGACATGCATTTATATATTATGATTTATGCATATGTACCGTTACAAACAAACAAAAAAATCGTTGGGTGCGTTTAAAACTCGTTCTAAAATGATTTTATTTTTTGTATAAAAAAGAAAATAAAAATGTTTTCAATCTCATACAGAAATTATTTTTAAAAATGCGTTTGGTAATTTTATCAAGAGATTATTTTCAGTATAAAAAAATCCATTAATATCTCTATCTCTTTCTCTCTGCTAGAGAGAGGAGAAAACGAAAATAAAAAATGAAAAAAGTCGTTTTTCATTTCTCTCTCATTTTACACTAAATTAAAAAATTATTTTTATTTTTATTTTTTATCTTTATTGCACCAAATACCGTTTTAAAAACGTTTTTATTTTTTTTTCTTAAAAAACGTAAAAAATAAAAACAGAATCAATTCTAAGCATGGTCATTATAACAAAGAAAAAAATGGTTACATTGACCCGTGCTTAAGTTCTAAAAGTCGTTGGAAATAGAATCCAAGCAAAACTTGGGGATCAACAAAATCTGGATCTCTCTGAAATTCCATTGAAAAACCAAGGATAGAAAATGATAATTATAACATTTAAATAAATAAATAAAAAAGTAACATCGTTTACTGTAAGCCAGTAGAGACGAGCTATATGGGGTAAGTTTGAAGCATGCTTGATTCACCGAATCAACTTAGAACGCGGTTAAAATAACAAGCTGTTAGGCTTGTTTTTAAATTGTTTTGTGATCCAACTTGTTTTTAAGTAATTGAGTACCAATTTTTTTTCTTCCATATGTTTGGCAAATAATATTATTCCAACCAAACAAGCTTCATCACGGGGCCTTATACTTAGTTATAAAATGATTTTGATCTAAAACCTATATATAATCATACGTATGATATAATTCTTTTAATAGTATTGAGTTGAGAATTTGAGGCCCGTTTGTTTTATATACTCAAACTTAAATGTTTAGTTCGATGATTCGAGTTTTAAATTCGAGTTAAGATGTGACTTTATGTGAGAACTTTTTACTAATAAAAAATTATATGTGACTGTTTCTGATAACTTTTACTGTAGTAAAACTCGAATCGGTGAAATGAACATGGTCATAATGTTTTTCTCCTATAAAAATTTGAACTTCAAATGTCAGAATTAAGAATCATAGTTTGATTATACATTTCAAACGGACCCTGAGTTAAAAAGTGAATTTATTATGTGAGAGAAAAAGTTATAATAAAAACAATTAAATTAAAATTTTTGTGATAAAAAATTGTAAAAAAATTTGAGTTGTGATTTAAATTAACAAAATGAAGGGATATTTCGCAGTTTAAATTTGTTTTGGGAAGTCTAATATGATGATTTGACAAAAAGGGATTCACGCATTAATTTGATTTAGAGGATAAGCCAAAAAGAAGGTCATAGTCAAATTGACGATAGCCAACAGAAAGTCGTTATTGGTGGTTAAAAACACAGTGATCATGACAATTTATTTATCAATTCATCCAAAGAAACCATGAGTTGTTAAGGGATTAGCAAGTAGTTTTTATTAGATTACCCAATTATTATGAGCCCGTTTGGTTGGAGGATTCGTTATCTGATTTGAATCATGGTTCATAATTCGTTACAGTATTTTTTCTCATAAAAAATACACGTAAATTGAAAATAATTCTAATCTCATAGTTCTAATCCATGAACCAAACGGACTCGTCGTTTTTAACCTCAAATTCCATCTAACTGTTGGATTTTCATTAAACGGATAAACCTTATAAACAAAATGACATAATACACTCAATAAACTGAATAATTTCTCCGTAAAATCTAAAGAAAAGTTGACGTTACAGGACTATGCTGTACAAATAAAAATATTTATTAATGCTCTAACACATAATTCTTTAAAACTCGTTAACAATTAAATACATACATAAAAAAGTTAAAATATTTCTATGATCACAAGATATCTAATTTGTTGTTATACATGTCTAAATATAAAATCATATAAAAATCATACCTCAAAATGATAGCTTTCATTTAAAAAAGCAAAAACTAACATTTTGCTTTCAAACAATTTTTAGGTGGAAATATTTTTCTTTCAATTGCACAATTTAAAATGAAAACTCGTTTAGATTGAAAAGCACATTTGTTTAAAAGTTTGTTGGGATCGGACAAACAGTGGGCAGTGAGTTTGTTACACTTTCCCATAAAATTTTACGCAGCTCGTAGATTGTCGTGTGTGAGAGTTTTTTTTTTTTTTTTTTTCATTAGTAAAATGAATGAGACGCAAATTATTATTAATATTGTTCTCGTGTATGAACTATGATGAGAGAGAAAAAAGAAAGTAGGGTTATATCTATGTGGAATTTTTACGGTAGTAATTGTTTATTTTCCATGTTGATAAAAAATGTTGTTTTAGTCGTTAAAAATGGTGTTCTTTTTTACTCTTTTTAAGAATCACATTGTCGCTTATTAAGAAAGTTTGAAAACGATAGAGTTAATGACTAAAAGATAAATGTTAAGTCCCAACTTTAAGGTACGTTTAATTGCAGTGACAGAATAATAATGAGAATGATAATAAAAATAGTAATAGAATGAAATTATAATGTGTTGTAACATAAACTGATTTTTTAATTTGGTTAGAGTTGTGGAATTAATACTTGAATAAAGATTATGTTGTTTGGTTGACCACAAAATGGAATAGAATTAAACTATATTTTGACAAAAATACCCTTGACAACTAATCATCAATAATTTAATATTTTATTAATTAAAATAGTAAAAAATAATTTAATTATTAAAAAAACTTTTTATTTGAAAGATAAAATTTTAAAAATATATATATTTTAATGATTACAAAAATATTTGATTTTTTTATTTAAAAATAAAGTATCACTTATGTTTATTACGTATATATAATCTACTAACCGCTTATTTTGGACAAGACAAGACGTTAATAACTGAGCTTTTATTTTGTACTTGTGTTTGAATGCATTTCATATATGATCAATTTTGGCCATGATATGTATTGAGTAAACTAATCATTTTGACCCATGTTAATAGTAAAAATGAACTAATATATCATCTAAGTACGTATATACAAATATTTAAGTCATGCAAAGATACAACATAAATGCTCATCTAATCTCAAAATATAATCGAGCACCATAACTAGTAGATTCACCTGTATATAACATCCATCATCTATCAAGACAAGCAAAATCCTAATTAATATAATTTAACAAAGTTAAGTATAATCTTAATTAGGTAGTGCAATTCAATGTGACCATGAAATGAAACTACTCCTAAATATCACCAGCATGAAGTGCTCTAGCCCACTCATATCTTTTGTCATCAGGAATACTAAAAATATATGAAACTAAAGTATCATCTTTCATCATCACGCGAGCTACCTTATGACATTCCATTTGTGTTAATGGTTCTGATCCTTTACAGTTCATCTCTAAACTGACAATATTTTCTCGTCATGTCTTCACTAATTGTACGACTTAAACGTGCATACGCCTTTTCAAAAACACTAGTAAGTACACCGTTCATTTCGCTAATTCGAGTTTAGAATTTAAGTTTTGCTACAGTAAAAGGTTCTCACAAACAGTCACATTTAACTTTTTTGATTCAAGTTTAGAATTTGAGTTTTGCTACAGTAAAAGGTTCTCACAAACAGTCACATTTAACTTTTTTACTACAGTAAAAAGCTCTCACATAAAATTACATCTCAACTCGAATTAAAAATTTAAATCAGCGAACTAAACAGGATGACTCCTTAATAGCTTTATAAGCCTCAACATTATTTGTATTCTTCTTTTTTAGACCCTCTAGTCTTTTTGCCCATTAAACTCTTTAAATTTTGTGGAGAAAAGACACACGAGTATCATTAGCGATTTAATGGTGGTTAATTTTATAATTTTACATCTAAGGGCATTATTTTTAAAAAGGAAAACGTTCATTTTTTCCGTCGAGATTGTAACAATCATATGGAAAAGAGGACTAAGTTTGGAAAATTTATCGTCAAGTTAGGGACTAAAACATAGTTTGACTATAAATTTGGGATTGAAAATGGAATTTAACCCAAAATGGGAAAGAAAGGGAGCGCGTCCGTAAAGAAGAAGAGCGTTAAGCTACATTAGACGTTTTTGTCTCTCTCTCTCTAAAGTCTCTCGCTCTACTCCCACAACCACTGACAAAAACAAGACAGGTAAAGAGGAGAGAGAAAAAGAAAAACTCTCTCTCACTTGGGCAGTGAGCACAGGAAAAAAAAAAAAAAAATCAGCTTCATCAGAAACTTAACACTACCAAACCAAACACCCACAAAAACCACTTTTTTCCCTATGCTGAGACAACAGTAATACCCACTACCACTTCACTACTAAGTCCAAAAAGTAGGGTTTTTCAAGACCAAAGACCAAAGGGCCAATCTTCAGAGAGGAAGCTGAAACAGAGATTTATCCTCAACTGGGTATCATTTTCTTTCACTTTTTACTATCTTCTTACCTGGGTTTTTGGATTTTTCTCTCTCTTCTGAGAAATGGGTTTTGGTCTTTTGTTTTCGTTCAATGCGTTTTTTGAGTGTTCAGAGACTTCCCTCATCTGGGTTTTCTTCTAACTTTTGAGTCTTTGACAACCCAGTTCATATTTGCTCAAATGTGTTCCCTTTATGGGGAAAAATCTCATCTTTTTTTGTTAAATTATAACTTCTTTGGAACGAAAATATGGGTTTGTTGTTAGGGAGTTTCAAGGCGCTTATATTGCAGGGTTTTATGTTGTAAAGTGTTATTGGACAAAGGACAAAAATAGTTAGAGTTTGTTCATTTTTTTTTTCTCAAGTACTTTGTTTGACCAGAAAGATTACATTTTTCTTTTGTTTCTTCTTAAGCTCAAAGGGGTTTTTTTTTTTTTTTTTTTTTTTTTTTCATGTACTTGGCTGCTTCAGAACGGTGGTTTAAACTGGTGTGGCATTAGATCTAAACGTTTAGACGCTTAAGGCTCAACAAGTTTGAAGGCCCAAAATGTTTTCTTAACATGAGAACAAAAAGTGAAAACTTATCCTTTTCTCAGTTTTTCGTTTCAAGTTCATTGTCTGATTGTCTTAGGTTTTGATATTTTCAAATATTCCCTGATTTTCTTTTTATCTAATATAATAAATCAGTTGTTGGACTTAAATGCACATTAAATAATATCCATATTTTTCTTTTCTGTTGATTTTTGTCTGATCCTTGCTTTTAGTTTACCTAAAATAGTTGACTTAGAGAAATGGGGTCTTATTTGTGCTCTAGATAAATACATTGCACACTAATGTTTAGCCTTTTTTTTTTTGGGTTTCCTTTTCTTTTTTAATAATTGATGAAATGAAATTTTTTCCCTAAAAAAAATAATTGATGAAAATTGGCTCTTGTCATTACTAGTTCTCCTTGGCCCATCATGCTTTTAATTATATGTGTTTTTGGGGCATAGTAGAAGCACTGAAGTAAAAAGGAGGGCAAAAAGTAAAGGATCCGTTTAATAGTACCCAATGAATTATTTTGGTACAACATTTTTAATAATGCCGTTTATTTATTTATTTCTTTAATTTTTTTTTTTTGGGTTTAAATTTTTGGTGTTGTGGATTTGGTTGGTAGTAGTGGTGGTTGTTTCTGTGGAGTTTCTTTGAAGGGATGTGTGTGTTGTTTGTTTGTTAGGTTTTGGCACTCAAATACAGGTCTGAGGTGGCTCTCTTTAATGACCCATAAATTTGTTTATGTGTACATATATATGATATATATTCTCTTTTTCTGATTCTTTCTCAAGCCAAAATTTTTTTCTGAACATATTTGCAGGTCTTGTGGGTCAGGGCGTATTTTAAAGAGGACCTCATCAATCTTCGTACAATATATATTTTTTCACTGTGGGAGATTTAGAAGAAATGCAGACACCAAAATCAAAGTGAGTTTATTCGTTTTGTTAGTTAATTGCTTTTATTTTGTTATGTTTTAATTTCTCTACTATTTCTTTCTCCAATACTCTCCTTCTATATTTCTTTACTTGTTGAAAGGAATTAAAAAAAAAAAAAGAGCAGTTAACTGATATCTCCAACTGTTTTACTGAGTTATGAAAAATGTATTTGGTGATATTATCTGTAAATTGTTATGAAAAAGGTTTTTTTTTTTTTTTAAATTTTGTTTCTCTTGTATGATCAAATAGAGCAATGCCCATGTTCAGATCAGATTGCTTTGTTGCCTTACCTAAAAAAGATGCATATAGTAGTGAATATATATCTATAAATTTATACTATGTTTGATTTTTCCTGCTTTTTTTAGTTGTTATAATGAAGAAAAGTGAGAGATATGCCCTTAATTTTTTTCATATCATTCAAGCTGAAACTGATAGTTCTTTACATTCACTTTTAGCAATGTGTGTATGCTTGTTTTTATTAATTGCTTTCCCTCTGAATATGAAACACAGAGCTGGTTCTTTGGAAGTGCCTCAAAGGAAATCTCTAGCAACACCGCGAACTGCGCGCCAACTCAAGACGTCAGGATCAGATGCCGATTCGGTCTCATCTCCTAACAAGGCAACAAGGACTCCGAAATCTAGTCCCAAAGTCCTCGACCGTAAATCGCCCCGGAGTCCTGTATCTGAGGTATGTGACTTGATCATAACCTATGATTTTCAGAGCAAATTTCTTGACTTTTTGATGCGGAACAAGATGTAGATAAAAAGAAATTCAAACATGTTGTTTAGTTTGTAGTTTAAACCATAATTCAAAAGTTTTTGCTACAGGTTTTCTAACAAACATTCAAATTTCTGTTCAAACTTATGAGCCAATAGGTTAAAATAATTGTATTTGATGCAGACTTTGATTACTGATACTGAATTTTTTATCTAAATTCCCAAATTTCTGGCTTTTGATCTTCAAAAGAAGCAGAGGTCGAACAGAATTTCCGAATTAGAGTCGCTGCTCGCTCAACTCCAGGAGGATCTGAAGAAGGCGAAGGACCAACTGAACTCGGCGGAGTCATGGAAGAGACAAGCCCAGCAGGAGGCTGAAGAAGCCAAGAGCCAGATGCTGGCAATGTCCGCGAAACTTGAGGAGTCGCAGCAGCATCTGATGGAGCTATCTACGTCCGAGGATGACCGCATTCAGGAGCTCCGTAAGCTCTCCCAGGAGCGAGACAAGGCGTGGCAGTCCGAGCTCGAGGCTGTCCAGAAGCAGCATTCCATGGATTCCTCTGCTTTTGCTTCCGCCATGAATGAAATTCAGAAGCTCAAGGCGCAGCTGGAGAGGGTGGCTGATTCCGAGGCCAACCAGAGCAGGCATGTGGAGTCTGCGCATGCTGAGGTCGAGAATTTAAGGCTGGAGCTGTCCGAAACTCTCGATCTTGTGCAGAAGCTGAGGGTCGAACTCGGGGATTGCAAGGAATCTGAAGCTCGGGCCATGGAAGTAGTCAGCAAGACTCAGGCACAGTTGGAAGCCGCGAATTCGACCATAGAAATGCTGCGCAAAGACGGGATGAAATCAATGGAGTCTTTTAACTCCTTGTCTGCAGAGCTCGAGCAGTCGAAAACTCGAGTTAAGTCTTTGGAGGGTCTTGTGAGCAAACTCCAGGCGGAACTGATCAATGGCAGCAGCCAAAACCGCAGAGAAAGTGAAGAACTGAATGAGCTAAAATCTGAGCTTAGCTCCGCGAAATCAGAAGTTGCTCAGTTGAGATCGGCGCTAGACGCAGCGGAGATGCGTTATCAGGAAGAGTTTATCCGAAGCACATTGCAGATTAGAAATGCTTATGAACAGTTTGAGCGTACAAAGTCTGAGTCGGTGCAGAAAGAGGCTGAATTGGTAGCGGAATTGAAGCAAGCTAAGGGGAGTATCGAAGAGTTGAAAGCTAGATTAATGGATAAAGAAACCGAATTGCAGAGTATTTCAGAGGAAAACGAAGGATTGAGGTTGAAAATCGGGAAGAATCTGTTGGGGCAATGCGAGGAATCTGAACTCGCGGCGGGGTTGAAGAAGTCGGAGGCTGTTTTGGCCGAGCTGAAGGCCAGTTTGTTGGACAAGGAGACACAGTTGCAGAGTATAAGTGAAGAAAATGAGATGCTAAAGATGGAGATCAAGAGGAAGGAGAATGAGGCAAGTAGAGTTGATGAGGAAGCCGTTGAGGCAGCTAGGGCCGCTGAGAGAGAGGCTTTAATGAAGCTTGGATACGCAACGGAGGAGGCCAACAAGAACGGAAGGAGGGCTGCGCGGGTGACTGAGCAGCTAGATGCGGCGCAGGCTGCAAATTCGGAGATGGAAGCAGAGTTGAGAAGGTTAAAGGTCCAGTCGGATCAGTGGAGGAAGGTGAACAGTTCGAGCGTACAAAGTCTGAGTCGGTGCAGAAAGAGGCTGAATTGGTAGCGGAATTGAAGCAAGCAAAGGCGAGTATCGAAGAGTTGAAAGCTAGATTAATGGATAAAGAAACCGAATTGCAGAGTATTTCAGAGGAAAACGAAGGATTGAGGTTGAAAATCGGGAAGAATCTGTCGGGGCAATGCGAGGAATCTGAACTCGCGGCGGGGTTGAAGAAGTCGGAGGCTGTTTTGGCCGAGCTGAAGGCCAGTTTGTTGGACAAGGAGACACAGTTGCAGAGTATAAGTGAAGAAAATGAGATGCTAAAGATGGAGATCAAGAGGAAGGAGAATGAGGCAAGTAGAGTTAATGAGGAAGCCGTTGAGGCAGCTAGGGCCGCCGAGAGAGAGGCGTTA
>NW_010366042.1:935259-941284 GCF_000414095.1 Morus notabilis
GTCGAGAGGACAGGGTCCCTTGACAGCGCCTACAACCCGATGGACTCGCCGTACTCAGAAGACATGGATGATGACTCGCCAAAGAAGAAAAATGGAAACATGTTGAAGAAGATTGGTGTTTTATGGAAGAAGGGCCAGAAGTAGTAGTGGAAACTAAGCAGGTCACTTTCTAATTTTTCACTTCCAATTTATTTATTTTTTTGTGTCAAATGTACATTTTTTTTTCCCTAAATTTCTTTACATTTTTTTACAGGCGTTTTGGAGGATGCAAAATAAAAAAAAAAAAAAAACTAAGCTCATTTTGCAGATTGTATAGAGGAGGTGTTATGTATTTTGCTTTGGACTTGGGAGAGAAATGGCAAAGGATAGTGTATTTGGTTATCTTTTTTAGAATTGCTCCCCATCAAGGGAATTATGTGGAAACAGAAAGAAGCAGTTTTTAGTTCTTGTATTTGAGATTGTGATTTCAACAAGACTCATAATATGTGTACCACTTTTGCCAATTTCCATGGTGTATAATAATTAGATATGATGTCCTTTTCTGTTGTTTGCTTCTCTATTGTCCAAGATGGTTTTTTTATTTTTTTATTTTTTTTTATTAACATATCTAAATAAGTAGGAATAAAGTATCTTGTATTATAGTAAAACATGGTCTTAATAACTTATATTTTTAATAATATTAAAATAGTACATTCAAATTTTATAAAACATCTTCTAACTACTCCGAGTCTAATTTTTTAGATGTAAAATATCATATCTACACTTCTATTTAATTAATTAAAAACTAAAATTTATGAAACTCTGAAAATATATTTTTTTAAACTTTTAATTAGAAACTTTTTTCTTATTCTCCGCCTAAAACTCAAACGAAAATAAATTTATAGCATGTTTAGTTCGTTGATTCGAGTTTTAAATTTTGTGATTTTATGTGAGAATTTTTTACTGTAACAAAAATTAGATGTGACTGTTTTTGAGAGTTTTTTACTGTAATAAAATTCAAATTTTAAATTCGAATCGGTGAAATGAACAGGACATTAATATGAAAAATAGAAAACTCGTCTCCATCTTCTTCACTAAAAACCTAAATTTAAAGAAATTTAGGTATCGTTTATTTTACCGATTTGATTTTTTAATTTTAATTTTATTACTGTTAAAAGTTTTTACAAAAAGTCACATTTAACTTTTTTTGTTACAGTTAAAAATTCTCATATAAAATTAAATCTAACTTAAATTAAAAACTCAAATAAAACTTTAATATTATGAGAAATCAACAACACTATCTTCCTCCTGTTACTACAAGTGCATAAAACAAACAAAATATTCAAAGAACAACATGGTAGCTGAAGAGGACAAGCACCCATGAACCCAGATCGTCTCCTGCAACCTCCGGCAAACCCAGATCGTCTCCTGCCTCACAAATGCAGAGCCCGTCAAGCACTCACAAACCCAGATTCGCACCTCCTCGCGACCACGTGGTAGCTGAACCTGGGGGGAAGCTTCTTCGATTGAGAAGAAAAAGAACCGTCTTTATTATTTATTTTTTAGTTTGTTAAATGTTTTAAATTATTTTTAAATTTTTTTAAAAACATTATTAGTTTCTATTTAATTAATGAGGAAGCAGAAATGACATTTGATGTCTTAATAAATTGGTTTTAGGGTACTTAGAAGATGTTTTATAAAACTCAAAAGTACTATTTTAATATTATAAAAAACACGAGATACTAAGAGCATGTTTCCTTATAATACATAATATCAAAATGATTTTATTCCAAATAATTATATATACGCCTATTATACAATAGATGAAAAAAGAATGTTCCATAAGTTATTATATTGCACATAAGTTTGTAAAATAATATGTAATGACATTTCTATATTTTGTTAATCACTTTTAAAATTAATTATACAAATTCATAATCACTCACACAAAAAAGATATATTTACAATGATAATATCTTAATAACTATAAAATAGAAAAATAGATAATATTATTTAATTAAAGATATATTCTAAATATGGAGTTAAAAACTGATTATTTCACCTAATTACCTGGAATGCCGGCCCATTTGGACCCAACACATTAGCCCAAATCGCAGCCTCCGACGACCTATATATACGCACAAAATTCAGGTTGGGAAAAGTTAGGGTTTATCAGCGGCTGCCTCCTCTTCATCTTCCACATCTTCAAGCTTCCGAAACCCTCGTATCAGTCGAAGCTCCTTTTCTCTGCAATCATGGGGTATGAATAACTTCCGATTCACATTTCTCGCCTTTTTTCACAAAATATTTACTTCATATTTTCGATTTTCGATTTCATTTCCTAGAATAATTTTCTGAAACGCCGTTCTTAGTAGAAAATTCTTGAGTTTGAGATTCCAATACGCGGTTCCTTAATTTGATGTCGCATCGAAATGAGTATTTACTCCTTTGAGAGTTATGGTCTGGTCAAGAAATTATTATGGTTTAGTATGAGATCTGATTGTACTTTTTTTTTTTCGTTTCATAAGTACCTCTTAATACAGCTAAAAGTTAATCAATTTCACCTGTTAAAAGGGACAATTTTTTCCCGGACTTTTGAGATTTCGGACTAGAAATGATAGAATTTGATGGTTCCACCTTGATTTGGTGCATAAATTTATGAGAAAGAAAGTTTATTTTACTTGTGTTAATTCATTGGATTCTGGTGTTTGACAGATTTTTGTTGAAGGATAATGGCTCTAATCGTTATTACGTCATGGTATTTAAGCAATATTGGGGTGTGGAAGAAAAAGTAGAATTTGTTTGTTATATGAACAAAAAGGAAGTTAATTTGATGAAATATTTGCGGTACTTGGTTGATTAATCAGATTATGGTACTAAATTGAATAATTTTAACAAAGTGGACTCTTCAGATTATGTTCCTTCCCTGTGTTATTATTTTTCCCCACGTGGTTATTATTTATTAAATTATAAAAGGAGGGAGGGAAATGTGTGAGAATTTTTTTCAATTCGTCGATGCTAATCAGTTTGTATGTCAATCTGTGATAATGGGTTCGGAAAGAAATGCAAATAAGCAAATAAGAACTTGAAATAGTTTGAATTCTTCACTTTTCTACGTTTGGCGTCTTGTCTACATTATGGTTGTGGCATGATTAATTTTCCAGTTTAAATCTTGACTGATCTATAATTTGCCTTTCAGGAAGACACGTGGTTTGGGAGCTGGTCGCAAGCTGAAGTCCCATCGCAGAAGGCAAAGGTGGGCCGACAAGGCATACAAGAAGTCTCACCTCGGTAATGAATGGAAGAAGCCATTCGCCGGTTCTTCTCACGCAAAGGGCATTGTCCTTGAGAAGATGTAAGAATTGAGATGCATGGATTTTGTGTTCTCTAATGTATTACCACATGTGATGCGTTCTGACTTAAAGTAACAATGATTTGCAGAGGCATTGAGGCTAAGCAGCCAAACTCTGCCATTAGAAAATGTGCTAGAGTTCAGCTGATTAAAAACGGCAAGAAGATTGCGGCTTTTGTCCCCAATGATGGTTGCTTGAACTACATTGAAGAAAATGTAAGTACCCCCCCTTTTTTTTCTATGTCCTTGGATATATTTCTACTTTCTAGCTTTGTCTAAGCCTATTTGTTTATACTTTTGTAATAAAGTCTTAAAAATGTAATGTTTTTTGTGGATTTAGGATGAGGTGTTGATTGCTGGATTTGGAAGAAAGGGTCACGCTGTGGGAGATATTCCTGGAGTTAGGTTTAAGGTTGTGAAGGTCTCTGGAGTCTCTCTACTTGCTCTCTTCAAGGAGAAGAAGGAGAAGCCTAGGTCTTAAATTCATTTCCGTAGATGGGTTTACTTGGAAACAGGTGTTTCTTCTTTGTTAGTTGTTGATGTACTTTGTGAAACAATCCTTTTTGATATTTGGTTGTTTTGAATTCGGAAAGATCTCTTTTTGACTCTATTTATTGCCCACTTCTATCTTCTGTGCTCGTTGCTCTTAGATTCATGTTAAATTCTTGGGGGCTCTTTTTTGTGTATTAACTTTTTTGTTTCCAAAATCATGCTAAATTTTTTCACCAGCACTAGAGAGATACCGAAATTAGTGAATGAAAAGTTTTCTTTGATGACGAGTGTACTTGAACCTAGAGGAAAAGGCCCATGGCAAAGTAAATCTAAAACTTTCTCGGTACATTTACTCTTAACCCATTAACGTTCGAGGTCTTATAACACATCCCTCTTTGTTTCTTTAAAACTTTTTTTCCTAAGAAAAACACCACTTAATTTTATTAGCATTAAATTTCATTATGCATTCCTATCAATTCGATACTATCCATGAAGTTTTTAACGAGGTTATGGCCATTTTTTAACGAGGTTATGGCCATTTCATCAAGGCAATTTTTTTTTTTCCTTTCGACATTCACTATAATTATTATTTTTTGTGTGGAAATTTTCATGGAAAGTGCCTTTAATAATCAGGATAAATGAAAATTAAAATCTTGCGAAGAGCGTATCAATTATCATACGTGTTGAGGATCAAAGCTCGTCCGACAAATAAACTTTTGATGACCCCTCACCCCATATTAATTCACACACGTTAATGTATCTTGATAAGAAAAAAATTAAAAGAAAGCAAAAAAAAAAAAAAAAAAAAACACATAAATTTATAATAGTTCATCTTAATTGGAGGTTACGTCTACTTGTGGTTTCTTGGGATGAAGAAATTTTACTATAAAAAAGAAAGAGAGAAGAGAAAATTGTAAAATTTATCCGTAAGAGTGTGTAAGTTTAAATTTTTATCTCTCATTCTTAATTAAAAATATCATTAATTAATAATAAGAGGTAGAAATTCTGACGCATGCTCTTTTAAGTAATATTTGTATTCTTTCCCCAAAAGAGAATTAGAAGAGCACTCAAGACTAATGTCAAAAATTGGACTTCTTCCCCCTCCCGGTGAGGGGTAGACCTCTATTCATAGCCCTCTAAGTGATAAATACAAATTATTTGAATTAAATGAGAAGATTGTCTCTAATTTCTTTGAATCGTCCTTATTTTTGTGACATGCAGATGAACTTTTTCATTTGCTCAAATTCGAATTAAGATAGTTTTTTAAAGATAATCCGTAAATTATGTATTACTACATGGTTGTTCATTTGCTAGACTGGATTCGTGCTGATTTTAGCATATTTTCCATATAGGCCAAGTTGTTTAGGCATACTTTATCTAAGCCGAGGTGAATATGGCCAATCTAACGTTTGGTTAGAGGATTTAAATCATGTGATTCGAACTATTTTCGATTTACGTGAATTTTTTGTGAGAGAAAATACTGTAGCGAACCATGAATCATGATTCGAATCAGGGAACGAATCCCTCTACCAAACATTTGTACAATATTTTCAAACAAAATAGGCCGTCATGAATATGATTGACTAAAGTATTCGACTTTGTGTTTAGCTGTCCCTTTTTATCTAAGGTGATGTTTGTTTCTTATATTCTTTCATGATTCTGAATCATGATTCATGGTTCTCTACAGTATTTTTCTTGTTTTTCTCTCACAAAAAATACACGTAAAACGATAATAATTCTGAATCATGATTTTGAATCCATTAACCAAACGACCACTAAAACATCGACCTCATCATTTTTCTTGTTTTTATGATCTTCCCTGTTAGCCACGTGGTTGACCTAATATTTCTTGAAGTCAATTATAGCTCATCATGTCACCAAGAAGATTGCCTAAGAGAGCCATCAACAATATGAGTTCATTTGGAAAAAAAAAATAAAAAAATAAAAAAAAAGGGTAACGTTCAAAACATCCAACCCGTGCGATCCTAACCCGGCGGGCCCCACAGCCCACTACAAATGGGCTCGTCAATTACCGAACACCTTTTTTCCCGTCGGATTACAGTACACACGAGCCGCTCCCGATTATTATTACCTTTTTTTAATTAATTGAAAATATATCCGTTTTTTAATTTTATAATACTCTTCCATTTGAAAACCGCCGCTTTGTCTCCAGTTCAAAAAAAAAAAAAAAAAAAAAAACTC
>NW_010366042.1:941417-946148 GCF_000414095.1 Morus notabilis
AAAAAAAAAAAAAAAAAAAAACTCCACCTTTCTCAAACGAAGACACACACTCGAACGCTTCACTGTTGATCCTCAAATTTATTCCGCAATCTTGAATTTTCCCAAGAAAATCAAATCCCTAGCTCTCAAGATTCAGAAAATTCCCTTCGATCTTGGTCCCGAAATGGATGATTCGGTGTTGAACAAGGATAAAGCTGTGAGACGGCTCAGCATAATCGACTTCTCGTCTGAGGATGATTCTCTCTTAGGTTTGCCTCCGGGATCTCCCCTTGACGACTCGTCTTCTGGTTCGTTTTCTTTAATTTTTGTGAAGATGTTTTTGCGTTCTTGTTTCACTTTTGGAGCTCTCTCCTTTTTTCTTTTCTGTAAAGATGTGGTGTGAGTGAAGCTGATTGGGGATCTTGTTGTCCGTACGAATTTGGAAATCCAGACGCAAAAAAATGGTTGATTTGTTGATTTTGTGCGATTCGAGTTCTCGTATTTGTATTGTTTTTAAGTTTTCATATTTTATGGGGAAATTGCCTTCTGATATGAAATGGGGTTGTTTGGATTACGTAATTAATTAGGCACCCGTATAAATCTGGATCTTGAAGTTGAAGGCTCAGTTATTCTGTGAATTCGTTTTCTTTTAGCACAATCTTGGGGATTTTTTGAATTGTAATGTTTAATCTCTTGTTAACAAATGACTGCTGATTGATGTGACGAAAGTTTCTCTCTTTGTTGTTTGTGTGAAAATGTCATGGTTTCTTTGCATTCTAATCTTGATTCACATTTATATGTTGTTCAGTTGGCCAAGAGCAGCGAACTGTGGAGCTTTTTGAGTCTATTAATGATAACAAATCAGAGGAACTTTTTGAGCCTGTAGATGCTAACAAATTAGGGGACTTTGATGATATTCTCGAAAATAAAGAACTAGTGCCTCAACCTTCTGAAAGCTTGGAACCAGAGCGGAACATTAGAAAAAATGGCAAGTATAACCTGCGCAAAAGTTTGGCCTGGGACAGTGCCTTTTTCACATGTGAAGGTATGAATCCAGAAAAAAAAAGGAATGAATTTAAAAAGATCAATTTCACTTGCCCAAGATGTGGTATTAATAAATTTCTTAGCCTTCTTGCTGTATGCGTGTTCATTGCAAAAGGCTTTATCTTTTATCTTATCAGTATTTTTAATTTAGGTGTTTTGGATTCTGAGGAGCTGTCAAGCATGATTGCAGTTGACAAGGGACAAAAACAGATGTTACCTGGAATTGAGGAGGAAGTTCATAGATCCACCGATTCAATTTCCACATTAGAAAGTGATACTTTAACCCTAGAAAGTGTTGAAGCTAATTTGTTTGAAGACATAAGAGCGTCCATTCAGAAATCAAGTAAAGCAATTAATATGTCAGATGAAAGTAGTAGAGTAGGCTCAGGAGTGAGGGAAACCAAAGTTGGCAGCGGTGAGTTTGTGTCATATTTCATGATGATTTAAGAGAATGCTTGATACTCTATTTATGAACTTCTTAAGTTAAACGTGCCTTTTCTTTTCAGCTTCAAAAAGGGTCGATTCAGCTTCTCAACACAAGGTAAGTTATCTGACCAGTAGATGTGTGTTGTAGCTTTATCAAATATTTCGGGAACGTCCATATAATTTAGTCATAAAATTCCAGATGAAGCCCAAAGTTGCTTCCAAGAAGCCAAATTCCGGCATGCAAAATCCAGGCAAATTAGCGAGGCCAGTTTCTGCTTGTCCACAGCTCTCACAGGTATGTGGAAAGAAAAATAGTGAAGAAAAAACTTAAAAACCCGTCATCCTAATATTGGACAATTGACTACTTGTTAATTATAATAAATTAATAATGAGGGCTAAGAAGAACTTGAATAGGCACTTTGTAATTGAACTCAGCATACTTAAACCAACTTATGAAGTCTACAAAACTTGACATACAACATTGGAGAAAGTATTCTCAATTGTAGTGCTGAAAAATGGCGAGTAAACTATTGAAGTGAACTCCAAGTTTTGATGATGATTAACTAGGACATCATTGTTTTGTTTTTTGAACATATAGTCTGTTGCTGCAAGTGGGGAGTCAAATTTATCTCTCGTGAAGCGGCCAAAGTTACTAGAAAAGCAGATCCCCAGCTCAACGATAGTGGCCAAAAGAGCTTCTTTGGTGGGTGGTAATGCACTGAAAATGGCAAAGGATAATGTGAAGTTTGCAGCTGGTAAGAACATTTTTTTTTCCTTTGATTAGCCGCCCAGTTTGAAGAGCTCTTTCTACCTTGTTCTTGATTGAAGTGCCTACTAAGCTTATTCAAGTATTGTAGGTAGAGGGGCTCCTGTGTCAAAATTACCAGGTAGTTTACGAAATGTTCCTAGGCCCAATATGTCATCCAAAAGTTCCTCTATGGCTTCTTCAACTGCAACCACAACAGGAGCAACCTCATCGTTTGATAGTTCTGAGAGTACTTCATCTGTCAAGTTTGGTAAATCTTCTAACAATTCCATAAAAAGAAAAACTGATGCTAAGATTGGTAATCCGAATTCTTCTGGGTCAAATCCTAAAACACCATCGGGAGTTGCATCACGGAATAAAACTCCGTCTGGAAAATCCCATCTCTCTGCTCAATTGATGCCTTTGACCAAACTTTCTTCCAGTGTATCACCTGCTAGCCCCGTCAGTGACTGGTCCTCAGAGTCAGTTTCATCAATTTCTAGTTCACAACAAATTTCTTGCAGTTCAAGGGACAGCCTGAACAAAATCTCCTGCAAGAGGGCCTCCATGGATTTTGATGCAGCTCAATCTGTGGATTATCAAAGCCACACCGATGATCAGAGCTCAGTTGGATCTGCTGCTGAAGTGAGTGGGTTGCCTGGTCAATGTGCATTGAAAGCTTCAACAGGGATGGCTGCACCTCCTCCAACTTCAAAACCTTCAGGCCTTCGATTGCCATCTCCAAAAATTGGTTTTTTTGATGGGGTCAGTTTTGCCTTCTCTTTTATAAATTTTAATTGCTTGAGCTTTACTTGAGCAGTGATTTGCCAAGTCAGTTCTCTAGGAGAGTAGAGAATATTTGGTCATTAGAAAGCCTGGCTGAAAAACTTGAAAAGAGATGTGTATTACCTATTCGAGCGATGATACTTATATTGCTAGTTTTCCCCTTTTTATTTGCATTTGTATTTGATGTGGGGTTTTATGCATCATACAGGTGAAATCGGCACAACGCACTCCCAAGAGGGGTGTACCAAGTAATTTACCTAAAATTGCTGCAGCAAGTGCAAGTCCACGTGGGAGTACTGTCAAGGCAAAAGTTGGGAAGGTTAATCCTGAAAGAGCTGTGACAGTTGCTAAGCCTGATGCTCAGCGAACGTCCTCGAATATGAAACCTAAAATTTCTGGTCTACCAGAAGCATCAAAAGCTGCAGCAGTGATTAGTACTGTTTTAAGGAATGTTGAAAGCCGTCAGGCTATATCTCCAAAAGGGAAAATCGACACGTCCTCGAATATGAAACCTAAAATTTCTGGTCTACCAGAAGCATCAAAAACTGCAGCAGTGATTAGTACTGTTTTAAGGAACGTTGAAAGCTGTCAGGCTATATCTCCAAAAGGGAAAATCGACACGTCCTCGAATATGAAACCTAAAATTTCTGGTCTACCAGAAGCATCAAAAGCTGCAGCAGTGATTAGTACTGTTTTAAGGAACGTTGAAAGCTGTCAGGCTATATCTCCAAAAGGGAAAATCGACACGCCACTTGAAATTGGTCAAGAAAATTACTTGAAAGCTGAGGAAGTTGGAAGTGGTGGAGATAACATTGGCTCGCAGGACAAAGATACTGGTCTTGTAGAAAATAGCGGAACCATTGATGTTTCAAAGGCTGAAGTAGTCCCAGAAAACAAGTGTAGTGCTCAGGAGGACGTAAAGATCACACCTACTATTAGTGAAGGGCATACTGCTATTAGTAATTTAAGTTCCATTTCTAATGCTGAAGATCTGACCCTTACCCAACAAACGGTCGAAGATGCAAGCCATGGAGATGTTGAGTTCAACAATGATTTAAATTCCTTCAAGAAGAGCAATGAGAGAGAAAAATCCCATTCTGAAGAAGACCCAGTTGCTTGCTTGATCAGACAAGTTGAAGCAATGGAAATCAAGGGGACTGAGGAAATGGTCATTGATGATTCTCTCTCTTTTCACCAGAAGTTGAGCAGTGAAGATAACAATGTTGGTAATCTTTCTGTTTCTCCAACCACCTATGAAAATACCTCTAGCAAAAGGATACCATTTTCTGTTAAGGATTCCTTGTGCAATATCGGAGGGTCGTTCGAACTTTCAAAAGGGTCCCGCGTGCCCGAGGCAGCAGAGAAACATAGCCAACTTTCTTCCTTCTTGGAAGAGCAAACTGACTCAGAACAGTTGAGATAATTTGGCCATGGAATGGCTAAAGTTATGGGAATTCAAAGGTTGAAGACTACTTCCGTAAAGCTTTCTGGAAATTTTGTTCTTTATTTCCCCATTATGTAATTTTTATATGGTACACAGTTTACTTAAATGCCTCAAGTCAGAATCGACTCTGACTAAAACATGTCTTGTTAGCCTGTAAAAGATAATCCATTTATAATCGTCTGCGATGTAAATTGGTCTTCTTTTGCACGAATTACTGGACTTCGACAAAGGACGAAATTGAATGCTTTTGAAGGAAGAAATAATTCTATTGGTTAATTTATAATTCAGGACCTTTTTTTTTTCCCTC
>NW_010366042.1:946185-966059 GCF_000414095.1 Morus notabilis
CCTACACAGGTTATTTATCATGGGTTATTTTATGTATAATCTAATTTTCTGTACTGTGTTACAGTATAGTCAATAGTGTACGTAGATTATCTCCAACACAAAATACAAATGACAACTACACTTGACAAATTTAATGAATATTTTAATTCTTATTGGTTAATTTATGATTCTATTTTTAAGTCCTATCTATTTTCCGAATAAAGTTGTAAGCTTTGAAATGTAAGGATGAAAAAAATTCAATTACATCTTTTGTCAATTTTGATATTAAATAATAAAGACTTAAAATTTAATGCGAAATTGGCATTGTATCAATGCCATTGTACTGGAGATGCTGTTAAGGAGGTGATTATCTGATTTTTCAAAAGCAGCCTATGTGCATAAAACTAGCCATTGTCCTTGAATTTCTCCACAAAATAACCAACAAATCATTGAAGCAGAACATGAAGATTAAGGTTGTAGTATTAGACCTAGTTCACTAATCACTAACAATGCCAATACCTACAATGAGAACACTATACATGTCTCGGGTTAACCTCTTTCCTAACATTTTCAACATAAATGACTAAGCCCAACTGTCCAAAACGGCAAAAACTACCTCATTTTGCATGTCAAAACCACCCACAGACAAAAATACCAAGGTGACCACATTAATGTGACGAACTCTTCTTCATCAGTAGTCTCGGTAGAGGCATCACTTTGCATTGTCCTCTGGAGATGCCTTATCCGTCTTACTTCGCTTCTTCTTTGAATTTGGAGAAGCTTTACCTGGTCTAGATGATAAATACTTGAGCCTGTAACTGAGAAGTGAAGGCCCAAATGTACTGTATTTCCCTGCACTACTGAAAGCTGTTTCGGCATCAGAACGTCTCTTGAAGACCACTTTGGCGCGGCTGCTCTTCTTGAAGACTTCGGTCTCCGATTCATTCAGAGGCCCATAACGGCTAAATATCTTGTTGAGGATAGTTTCTGAAGGAACAGAATCGAAGTCTGTGAAGTTCAAAATCAGTGCTGTTGGAGAGAGATCTTCCTTGGAACTCCCAGTCGAGGGGTCGGTCGCCAGCTTCTCTGCTTCCGTTTCAAGATTCTCACTATAAGTTTTCTGTTCAGAATCCAATCCAAGGGTTGTTTGCGTTATTTCCTCTTTGCTTGTCTCAAGTCGAACCTCGCCCATTTCATTTTGATCTTCGGGAACGCTTCGACCTATTCTTTCTGACCAGTATGACTCATTCACTGAACCAAGCTGATTAGGTAGATCATTCATTCCAGACATGTTTGATTTTCTTCCATTCTTGGTTAGTTCTTTTCCGGTGTTACCACCAAACAAGTTTGCCAACGATTCCTCATTTTCTTCCAAAGTGGGTAGGTCCAAGGAAACTGTATCCCTGAACTCCGAGAAGAAGGTATTCACAGAAGAGTTGTTCACCCCCATGGGATCTTTGGCAGCCAAACAGAGCTGTAAAAGCATCTCGTCAGGAGAATGCTCTCTTTCTAGCGACTTCCCAGCTTTTGATTCCTTAGAAATAGTTTTCTCTTTGCTTTTAGTTTGAGTTAGAGAACCACTTCCATTCTTGAGTATTGGACTCGACCCATTTAATTGGCTCGCAACCCTTCGGATGCTATCTCCTACTCTAAAAGTCTGCTTGCTCTGCAGAGGCTTATTATCAACCTCCACAGCCATACTCTTCGTTTCTTTCACCGGGGTGCCATCAGATGTGGCATCACCTGCTTTACGTTTCTTACTGGCAGCTTTGCCTCCTGAACCATTTTCACTGGTTGAAGTTTTCATGCGTTTCTCAGCCATCAAATCCAACAAGCTTTTCTCCTTTTTACTTGAACATGTAATATTCCCATAGGTAAGCTTACGCTTACGGGAAGAACAATCTTGAATCATCGATTTTTCTTTTTTCTGAGAGACTGATCCACCATCATCCTTGTGTTTTTTATCCACAGCCACCCTCGCTTCATCGCAGTGCTTCTTCTCAGTTGACAGCAAAAAGTCAGCATCATTCTCCAAGATCCCACCAAGCATATCGAACTCGGGAAGCTGAGAGTAGCCCTTAAATCGATAGAAGGCCAATAACCGCGACCTTGCCAAAGCAAGTTCTAGACTATCATGAGTTACATCATATGGGACTTGAGCTAGTTCTTTAATATATCCCACAAGCTTACTAGGTTCAAAGCAAGCGACAGTTAAAGAACTATCTCCACCGTCTCTTCTGCTCAACTCTTCTTGGATTCCAGCATTAACAATGATCTGAGTCTTAATCTTGGCAAACACTTCTTCAGACAGGCAGGAACAAGCCAGCCCAAACTCTACCCTTCTCGAGACCTCCTCCAAAGCACAAGCAATTGCCTGGTGGAAATCCTGAGTGTTGCTATGCTTCTCCATTTGGGCAAAGTTCTCTAAAAAGGGTTTCACCATTGACGCTTCATTCCACGCAAATGTATTATCCCCGAAATATGCTATCAGGTAAGCGTCTCTTTTGGAATACTTCTTTGCCTTTCGTGATGCAGCCTTAGGATCACAAACCTGCCCAGGCCACCATGGATGGCTCCTCACTTTGCCCCACACCAAATCACCAACACCCAACTCGCGTTTTGAGGACGACTTCGAATTCAAATCAATCACAATATTAAATGAATCAGTTTCATTGCCATTACTCCTGGGAACTCCCGTTTCCTTGGTCTCTGCCTCTAAATGGACTTCCAATACCCCATTCTGTAACCCATCAGAAGGCGCAGGCCCACATTCAGCGCTGATTTTGGAGTCTCCCAGGTCTAAAGACTCGTCCAAATCAAGTTTCTCTTCCACTTCTGCGGTCGGGAGATCATCTTTTAACTCCCTTATAGATTCTGCACTCTCCATTGTCTTGGGCTCCACAGCCTCAAGACTTTCGGAATGGCTAGAATTGCCAACATTCGAGCTCACATTCACCGCAGAAGAAACCCCCCTATCCAAACTTTCGACCTTTTCCACCTCACCAATAGCTTTTTCCTTTTCAACATCAAAAGAAACTCCCTCTTCTTTGTCCTTTCCCAGCAAGTCTACTTCTCCTTTACACTTTTCCATATCCTGTTCACCCTCTAAACTCCTCAAAAGATCTTCATTTACCCTCAAAGGCTCATCTTTCTCATTACATTCCTCAGATTCCAAAACCTTTGAAGAAAGATCTTCCAATTCACCACCATTAACTACTTTATCTAAACCTTCACTTCCCAAATCCTCCTTTTTACTTTCCCCTTCTAAAACCCTAACCTTGTTTTCTTCTTTTACTTCCACCGAAAAACCAGCCATGGAGAATTTTCCCAGACCATTCAAACGGTTCGCCTCCGCCACAGCGGCTTCGTTGTCCGGTTCACTCAAAACGACGTCGGAGTTGAGGTCAATACGCTCGGATTCCGCAGACATTAGGAAACCCTAGAAAGAAAGAAAAAGGAAAATTTGCAGAAGAAAATTCTATCACCTTTGTATTCGCCATAAAAAAAGCCCTAAAAATGGAAAATGAAAACTCCATGCTTGAAGAGAGAAAAGAAACATAAAGAAAAAACACAAATAAAGAAAGAATAAAAATACCTCTTTAATGATTCTCCTTTTCCTTCTCCAAACTTCTTCAATGCAAGAGAAAATAAAAACCAAATTTTTTTAGGGTTTCTTTGGACATCACAGAGAAGAAGAAGAAGAAGAAGAAAGAGACACAAGTTTTGATTTTGTACCAGAAAGTCATGGAAAAGTGGTATTTTTCTTACTCGTTTCAAAGGCTCTCAGTGGACACGTGTTGGATATCAACGGGTTGATGATTGTACACAGATGGACGGCTATGATTTGATAGTCCTTTTTTTTTTTGAGTAACGGAGAAAAACTTGTCTTAACCCCCTGAACTTTTAGCCGAATGCCACTTAACCCCTGAAACTAATTTTTTTGACACTAGGAAGCAGATAAGTAAGGGAATTCAAGTTTTTGGGATTTAAAGGGGCACTAGGAGTAAGCAATAAATATGGAAGGAAATTTGAGTTTGAGATTAATTTGTTTCCAAAGAGAGATGTAAAGCGAACTAACTTAAACGAAATGATAAAATTTACCTCATTTGTCTTTAAAAGATGTTAGTTTTAATAAAAACCTGTTTTGGTAAGTAAAAGACGATAAACTGTGAATGAATTCGAATATTTTATTTATTGTCTCGTGTCTGACTCTTTATTTATTTGATTTGTATTTGACACGTCATTTAAATTATGAATCGTTCATCTTATTTATTTTTTTTTGCTTATCTTTGAACATCATTTGTTGTTATCAAGATGATGTCTGAAAAAATAATTGAGTTTGCGAAGAGTAAGACAAAAAAATGGACAATCATTTGTGTTGGATGCAAATTTCAAGGGTTAAGTGTCAATAGTAATTAATTTGGAGGTGGAGAGATTATTAAGGTATAGTTCAGGGGCTTAAGTGTATTTTTCTTCTTTTTTCTTTTTTACGAAAGAATTGTGTATGATACTCCACCATGACGTGACCTTCATTTATTTATTTTCCTCTTCTTTTCTCCCGCCAAAATTTGGCGACCGGATTTTCAAAGGACGGAATCGCCGGAGCTTTATCGGCGATGTACGGATCTCCGAGAAATACAACGGAGACGGAGTACGGACTCAGTTATGGAGGTGACCTTGGGGAGGTCTTGTCCAAGTACTTCTCTCAGTTTGACATCGGCGACGAAAGAGCTTGCTTCAAGCTCGTCTCGCTTCTCGTTTGCTTCTTTTCGTCGCCGCTAGGGGATGATATTCTCTCTCAGGTCTCTCTCTCTCTCTCTCTGAATTCTGAGATTGATGGAGAAACTCTGCGATTTAGGATTTTGCAATTTTGTTGGTGAATTGAACAGGTGAAAGACAATAACGGGATCTTCATTTTCTCAGTCGATTTTCAGCGATTTCGAAAAGAATGTGATGTCCATGAATTTTACGAGTTATTGGAGGAAAAACCAAAAATTGCTCTTTCATGCCTCAGTGCTGCAGTTCACAAGGTACTAGGCAACTGGTGGTTTTTTTTTTTTTTTTTTTTTTTTTTTTTTTTTTTTTTTTTGTTGTTTTGTAGAAATGTTGAAGAAAGCTTTAAAATTTTATAGTCACTGAGAAAGGAAAATCCACAAGGTTTAAGATTATTTATTTATTTATTTTGCTTCTGTGCATTTTTTTTTCCTTCTAGGCAATTAAACATAATAAACTTTTTTCTTTTTTATTCTTATTTTAGCTGTATGGATTGAAATGTCGAAGAAATTTCAAATTTTGTAGAGAATTATAGAGAAAGGAAAACCCCCAAAAGTCTAAAACTTTATGGTTCTTTCTTTTTGGCAATGACTAGCAATGAGTGTGTGTGTGTGTGTGTCTGATAAGCAATGGTTAATGCAATGGGAAGCAGGTCTTATTGACTAAATGGGAGAAGTACCATATGGACGATGATACAAAAGTCAATATCCGTTTGCATAATTACCCCGAATCCATGATTGCCTTGAAGAACCTAAAAGCTGCATACATTGGTAATTTTCATATAGCTGGTCTTGTCCCTCTTGAAATTCTACGCCTATGAATGCAGGGTAAATTTGTGATATTCTCTGTGGGTAATTAATTTCTGGTGGTATCATTTGTTTGTGGGACAGACAAGCTTGTATCTGTCCGTGGTTCTGTTGTAAAAGTTAGCACTGTCAGGCCTCTAGTGGTACAAATGAGTTTTGATTGTGCCAAGTGTAAGACAAGCATTTCAAGAATATTTCCAGATGGGAAATTCTCACCACCAGCAACCTGCGATTTGAATGGATGCAAGAGCAAAATTTTTGTTCCCATTCGATCTACTGCACAGATGATAGATTTTCAAAAAATAAGGTCAGCCCATTGCTTTGAAATTTATCATTGGCTCACCTTTTTTTTTCAATAACTTGAAAAGCTGTGGCTCACTATCATCATCATCATCATCATCACCATCATCATCAGCATCACCATCATCACCATCATCATAGTTATTAGTACTTCACTATGATCACCATGTATTATTACTTTTAAGTGTTTTAATTTTGGATGTCACTGCAGAATACAGGAACTGCTAAAGCCTGAAGATCATGAAGAGGGTCGAGTTCCTCGAACTGTGGAATGTGAATTGTCTGAAGATCTTGTTGATGCTTGCATCCCTGGAGATGTGGTGACTGTTACTGGAATTATAAGAGTAATCAATAATTACATGGATATCGGAGGAGGTAAGCGGATAGAGCTGACACTACATTTAACTTTCTCCATCAACATCCTACATGGACATGGATTGTGGTTAATTTTCTTTGGCAGATAACAATGTCTTTGTCCTGATGCTGATTTTTCCTGTCTTTCCTTTACAATTTTCCATCAAAAGTGCAACTTTGATCAAAATGTTCCCTTTCAGGGAAATCAAAAAGCAAAAATCAAGGATTCTACTATCTGTATCTGGAAGCATTTTCGATTAAAAACTCCAAATCGAACTCTTCATCTGAGGATTCCGAAGATTCTAATTGTAAAGCAAGGCCAACAGAACTTTTTGACTTATTCTCATTTTCTTCAAGAGATTTGGAATTTGTTGTGAAGTTCTCAGAGGAACACGGTACAGACACGTTCCGGCAACTAGTTCAATCAATATGTCCATCTATCTATGGTCATGAGCTTGTTAAAGGTGACCTTACATGTTCTTGTTAAAATGTAGGAATTAATAATGCATGGTATTACTAACTTATTGCCTCTTTATAGCGGGAATAACATTAGCACTGTTTGGAGGCGTAAGAAAGTATTCAAATGATGGCAACAAGGTTCCTGTTAGAGGAGACATTCATGTCATAATTGTTGGTATGTCGAACCCTTCCTTGCTTGTTTAATTGAAGTAAACCCAGACAGTTATTGTAAATGATTATTGAGTTTATTATTGTTAATATTAGTATTATTATCTTTCTTTAACATTCTACATGAATTATAGTTTTAAAACGTGATTTGTAGAAACTAAGGAGAAAAAAGGGAAATAATTTTTATGCGATTACCTGTCATTCCTCTAGGTGATCCTGGACTGGGAAAGAGCCAACTCCTGCAAGCAGCAGCAGCTATTTCTCCAAGAGGCCTTTATGTGTGTGGTAATGCAACTAGAGCTGGCCTCACTGTAGCAGTTGTGAAGGATCCTATGACAGGTGACTATGCTTTTGAAGCCGGTAAGTTTGTTTCTTTTTTTTTATTGTGTTTACTGTGCATGTATCTTTTATTTATGATCCAGAACTCACGGTTCATTGGCAAAAAAGTTAACCAGTTTTAAAACGGATTGTGAAGGATTATTGTCCAAAAGAATCATTATGCACTGGGAGTTCCTTTGATCAAAATGGTGTTTAATGAAAGAAGGTTCCTTTATTGCCAATCACTTGGAAATTCGAAGTGTTCTGGCTAATATCTGCTTTAAAACGTTCTCTGGTAACTTTTCTAATAGTCTCCACATTCAACAATCAAATTCTCCCATAGGTGCGATGGTACTTGCAGACAGTGGATTGTGCTGTATTGATGAGTTTGATAAAATGTCTTCAGAGCATCAGGTTTGTCCATCAGTGCAAGGTCATTAGCATTTGGCCTCTGAGCAGTAAAGAGTTGGTCTAACTCAATTTTCATTAGTACAGGCGTTACTTGAAGCAATGGAACAGCAGTGTGTCTCGATAGCAAAAGCTGGACTAGTGGCAAGTTTATCAGCACGTACCTCTGTCTTAGCAGCAGCAAACCCCGTTGGTGGTCATTATAAGTAATCTTACCTCTCAGCATCAATTTGTCGGTTGAAGTATGATGCCTGTTGCAATATGCTTCTATTTGATAATTGATATATAGCTTTACAAGTATTTGATTATCTCCGAATTGCAGCCGTGCAAAAACAGTGAATGAAAATCTGAAAATCAGCGCCGCGCTGCTGTCGCGATTTGATTTGGTTTTCATATTGCTAGACAAACCTGATGAGCTTCTGGATAAGCGAGTCTCAGAGCACATTATGTCAGTAAGTTATCCTTTCAAAGCCATGGAGGCTCGTGGTACTTTTGAGATGATTGATGCTTCAAGATATTTTTCCTTTGTTCGATGGGTTACTGAAGGGTGTGAAAAACCTGATTGTCTACTATGCAGCTTCATTCTGGGTTTGGAGAGCATCCACCAGCGGCCAAAAAACCACGAAGAGGAGGTACTCCTTTTTCTACACATTAATCCTTTCAACCAAGTCTCGTATATTAGTTGGGTTGGTTAGTAAGTCTCATTACAGAGTGCCTAATACAGTTCTGCTTAAAGAAGATTGTCTCCTAAGACGTGTTCCTTATAAAATGCAGCATCACAGAATGCCGAAGGCATAGATATGAAGGTAGAAGGCTGTTCTCTGGTTTCAAGGTTGAGATTAGACCCAAAGAAGGATGGTGATTTTGCTCCATTACCAGTTCAGCTTCTCCGCAAATATATTGCATATGCAAGAACTTTTGTCTTTCCCAGGTGATTTTGTTTTGCCTCTACCTCCACAATTACCATAGATATTTGCTTTTGCAAGTTGTAATTTAATTATTTTGTGTCCTTTGGACTTATTGTTTTCTTTCATAATTGCCCTTCTATTGGTCATTTTCATATTTGGGTTAATTAGGATGTCAAAGCTAGCAGCCGAAATTCTACAGAAGTTTTATTTGCAACTTAGAGACCGTTCAACATCAGCTGATGGCACGCCAATAACAGCAAGACAACTTGAGAGTCTGGTGAGGCTCGCAGAAGCTAGAGCTCGGCTAGACTTAAGAGAAGAAATAACAGTCCAAGACGCAATGGTTAGTTCTATTTTATTGTTTAGCCAATGCTGCTTGCTCACTCCCTTCAAGATACAAGAAGCAAAAAGGTTTGGTCATACGATTTTGGAGCATTCACAATGTCTATTTTGCAGGATGTAGTTGAAATTATGAGAGAATCTCTATACGATAAGTATGTCGACGAGCATGGTTTTGTGGACTTCGGTCGGAGTGGAGGTATGAGTCAACAGAAAGAAGCAAAAAGGTTTTTAAGCGCCCTCAACAAGCAATCAGAGTTACAGCAGAAAGATTGTTTCACGATTTCTGTACGTGCACTTGCTTTCCTTCTCCTTGTCAATCTTAGTACAGATTTTTGACGATTTGGCCGCCTTAATTCATTTTCATCGAGTGAGATTTTGTGTTTCAGGAAATATACAGTTTGGCTGATCGGATTGAACTAAGAGTTCCTGACCTCGATACATTCGTTGATAACTTAAACAGTGTTGGTTATCTACTCAAGAAAGGGCCAAAGACATATCAGGTATAGTGACCGTAGAGAGCCCAGACACAACCTTATGCATGCAGCATGCCATTTGAAAAAAAAATAATAATAATAACAATAAATAAATAATTTTAAAAAAAAATGCCAATCTATGAGAACTTAAGTGAGCACGGATTCTATAAATTAAAATAAAAATGTAAATGAATCATGGTTTTCATTATAGTTTGCCAACTTTTCATGCAGGTGCTTTCATCATCTTAGTCACGCAGTCAATCATCAAGGTCAAGGAGCCAAAGTTAGTGCACCATTATTGGAAAGCAGTACATTTTGCCAACTTTTTATTGCAGCCTTTTCTTTGATTGCTTTGAGACAGCAATAGCGTTCTCGACAAAATATAAAACTATACTCTATATTATGTACTCTATCCCAGAGAAAAAAAAAATTTGTGCTACTCGACCAATTAAAGGAAATCAAGTTTCTTTAAGATTTTTGTATGTTGCCCAATCAATTAAAGGTTTTTAAATAACAGTGTTAATGTAAATGTACAACAACTCTTATTCTCGATGGTGATATAGGAGGGGAACCTTTTTAAAAAAAAAAAAAAATTCCTTTAGTATAGTATACAAATGGCAAGTTCAAGAGTTATACAGAATCAGAAAAGTAATCATTTCCATCTATAGGTTCTAACCTCCATTCACTCCCATAATAAGAATTAGGCAAACCCAACCAAAACTTGAAAGCCTCAGCAGCTCTCTTTTTCTCTCTCCTCCTATCTTGCCTGGCTTGTGAGGCGTGCTTGCTGGTGAACATCCTTGAGTGCATCTCCACATAAATTCGAGTGTACTTGGTCTTATTTGGAGGTATGCCATTCTCTTCCATACAAGCCACAATTTCCAAAGCTTTCTTGAAGAATGCAGCTCTAACACAGATATCAGCCAGTGTATCTAACAACCCTTCGTCTGGTTTCAGCAGCGGTGGTGGCGGAGTGGAAGAAGAATCGGGATTTTCTTCTCCTTCCTTTTTCATGCCGCCGCACCTCTCCTTCACTTCATTCCAAAGCAGAAGTGCCTCTCCTGGTTTTCTAGCCACTGCAATTCCATTAGCCAGGCTGCCATAGGTGGCAACATTGGGGTGAAAGCCATTCTCTTTCATTCTCTGAACTATCTTCTTAGCTTCTTCCACTAACCCGAGTTTGCAATATCCTTCCACCAACATGTTCCACGCGATGATATCAGCCTTCACCCGAGGGTCATCGAGCATTTCATCGAATACCTTGTGAGCCAGCTTTGGCTGACCTGACAAGGCAAAAGCTTTCATCAAAGTGGTGTAGCTGATCTTGGTAGGGGCAATTCCTTTCGCCCTCATTTCGTTGAAGAACGTGAGAGCCCCGGCGCTGTCATCGACCAGAATACACCCATCAATCAAGATGTTGTAGGAGACTACATCAGGTTCAATCCCTGCATCTTCAGCCATCTCCTTAAGCAGCTCCTTCGCCTTATCTATCTGCAACTGCTTGCAGTAACCCTTGAGAAGTATATTGTAAGTAATCCGATTCGCGGGCACGCGGATTCTCGTCATCTCAGCGAACACTTGACGAGCTCTATCCATTGACCCAGAATTCACAAACGCAGAAACCACAGTTGTGTATGACACATGGTCAGGATGGCTGGCACTGTCCTCTTGGTGCCTCATTGCCTCTAGCATCCGAACCGTGTCGGTAACCCGCCCAGCCTTCATGTAACCCTTCATGAGAGTTGTGTAAATTCTAGAGTCCGGAGCATAAGCTTTAGGCAGCAACTGCGGCTGCTCCGAATCACTCGCTTTCACCAAATTAGGAAGCAACCTCTCAAAAACATCCTGCTCGTTTCGATTCGAATCTTCCACATTCGAGCCCCTCAGAATCTCGCAAAGGTCCCTCCTTTCTTCTCGCATTGCTTGAACCATTCTCTCCGCGGTCTCCAAATCCCCAAACCCCACATACGCCGCGACGAGCGAATGCATCGTCGTCATACAAAACGGAATTTCCTCCTCGAGAATCCTCTCCAACACAAACACAAGCAAGTCCTTCCTTCCAGCTCTAGTACAAAGCTTGATCATAACATTGTAACTCAACACATCAGGCCCACAGCCCCATTCGGGCATTTCATCAAACAGTTTCAAGAACATCCTGGTATCCCCACAATTAGCACAGGCATTGAGAACAGCATTGAAAGCCCCCGTGTCGGGCCTTGAATCCGCCGCCAGTTCCCCGTTGGCGAATTGGCGCACCCGCCGCGTCACCGAGCGGAACATCTTCAGCGCCTCGGCTGGCCCACACTCATCCCCGGAGGCTGCGAGGCGGCTGGCAACGGCACTCCATGACTTGACATGAGGGAGGTACCCGGACCGGAGCATGGACTTGATCACCGAAGCCGCATACCGGGTTTGGCCCGCCTTGGCGGCCGCCACGGCAAGGAGGCCGAGGGAGTTGGCGTCGAGGCGGGCGAGCTGGCGCTCATTGCGGAGGCGCGTGAGGATGGACTGGGCGCGCGTGAGGGAAACATGGGTGTTCTGGTAAGATAATTGGGAGACCAATCTGCTAAGGCAAGTGGAGCTGGGGAGATGGGAGGAGTGGGTGTAGGCCAACCAGGCTTCCTCGGTCTTTCTCTGGCGGAGGAGATAGAGGAGGGCTTGGTCTTGGGAAATCGGTTGTTTGGTGGAGGAGAGAGAGAGATTGGTGTTGGTGTTGGAGTTCGTGGAGGCTTGAATACGAGATTGGCGAGTTTTTTTGGTGATGGAAAAGGTTGGGAGAGAGAGAAGGTTGGATAATGGAAATGGGTTTGAAGTTGATGGTGGTGATGGTGATGGTGGGCTTAAGGGTGATGGTGATGACGGTGGTGGTTTGGCGTTCATGGCTGCTCCATGGAACTCTAGAGAGAGAGAGAGAGAGAGAGAGAGAGAGAGAAGTTTGAATTTTTGAGAGAGAATTTGAAGAAGAAGAAGATGATGATGATAATGAGAGTGGGATTAGTGAGTGGAAGTGAGAAGTACTACGTCGAGTATATTCTATCCTCTTGTTTGTGACGACCTTACTGATTGGGGTTTATGGTTACAGTTTGAAGTAGTTATTAGTTATGGTTCCACTTTATTCCCTTACCGCCGTTTAGGATGCAATAATATAATCTTAAAGGCATAAATAGAAATTTTATATTGGTATAAAAATTGTAAATTTTTTTTTCCTTTATATTTTTGAAAAAGTGAATCTTATTAAATTCATTTTATTTAAAAACCGTTGAATTTATTGATTTAAATATTTAATTTGAGTTAAAATATAATTTTATATGAAAATTTTTATTATAATAAAAAAATTAAATGTGATTATTTATAAAAAAATTTTACTATAATAAAATTTAAATTTTATATTTAAATAAAAAATTCATCATTTTAAGATAATATCAAACTCACCTAACCTATTGTTATTCATTTTCATAAGAATCTCAGTACCAAGGAAAGTAATTAAAAACAACACTGTCAAATCAAATAAACACCAATACACATTAGTAACTGCTCCCCTTCCCGACCACTGCACTACCCCACCACCAACGCTACAGATCCGGCCGTTGCAGCCATCGTCGCAGCCCATCACAACTGGAGCTTGTATTTTCTTCTTCTCAGTTTTTTTTTTTCTATTAAATTTTCAAATTTATTATCATGTATTTTTTCATAATATTTTAAAAAATCCAATAATAGTATTAATCTTCTAAGTTATTAAAATGGTAATAATAGTATTTAATTATTTTTAAAATTATTAATTTTATAAGAAGGATTATATTACTATGTATAACCAAATATATTAAAATGATATTTCTAAGAATCAATTAAAAAAATTTCATGTCTAACCAAATATGATAATGCATGTTTCCTAAGAACCATGCCTACTGATTACTATATATCAAACGCTTCTTTAGTCAAGGCCAATGGTTAATTACCCTAAAAATCTATATAAAAGACAAAATTTTGGCCGATTATTGGTTATCAAGAAAATTGAAGATTTTTTTTAAAGAAAAAGAAATAACCTCCCCTTGCACAAAAATATTAATTGGTAGTAAAATAATTAAATAGCAAGATTTGAAATATATATTAAGATTTGAAATATATTTGAAATAAATAACATAAGTAGCAAAGTTACTAGACAAAAAATAATGATAAATAAATTTACCTAGTAAATTTAAGATTTACTTCATCCTCCTAATTATTTATAGGCCAACTATTTCCTCATTTTCTATTCTTTTCTCTCTCATCTGAATCAGCCAAGTAGTCCAGTCCAATATTCTTAAAAGTCTCTTCTCAAAATGATGCTTCATAATATGAACAAGAATTTCTTTTTCTGTTCATGTCTTATTTGCTCATTTATTTATGCTCTGTTTGTTCCGTTTATTTTGAGAATTTTAATCTGATTTAAAATCATAATTTTTAATTCGTTACAGTATTTTTTTACACAAAAAATTAAAATCACGAACTATGATTCTAAACCCATAAACCAAACGTCACTTTTCAATTGAATTCATGGTTAAATACAACTGATTTTGTTTAGTTTTTAATAAGTACTGCAACAATATACTAGCACACGAGCTACATTTTTTTTTCTTTTGAGATATATAATTACAAGTCATGTAAACCTTTGGGCGCCTAGTTTTGCAAATTGACATTCAAATAAAATCGACCTTAATTCTTGTTCTTAAATATAATAGCAAATAGCAAATGGAAATAGCACATTCCAAACTTGATTGGAAACTGCTTTCCATGCTGTGATAAAAAGATCCCTGTACATCTTTCTGCACAAAAAAAAAAAAAAAAAAAAAAAAACTGCAAACCATCTATACTACTCTACTAGACTTTCCCTATACAGCTCCCAAAGCATAAAACTAAATCAAACTAAAAACCTGTATACACATTGACCTGATATTTACCAATATTTCAACCAACCAAACCAGTTATAGTCAGTGAAGAAAGGAGAGCCTCCCCTTGTTCCCGCGCCAATCGGCTCCCTTTTCGGTTCGTCACCAGCTACCATTTTTTTCTTTTTAATCTACACCACCAGCAAATCAGAGCCTAATCTAATACTTACAAATTCACAGTTTTGAGTTTGAGACAAGATTTGCCTAGGAGAGATGGAATGACCCTTGCCCTTCTGTTATAGCATACAAGAGCTTCTCTTTCATCGTCTCCTGTAAAGAAAATGGAAAATTTTGTTAGTGTCGTCGAAAACATTTTGATAAGGAGCAAATTATATAGATGTTAGGAATTCAAAATATATATTATTTACTAGGTTGAATTTATCTTATTATTATGTTTGATTTCTCTATAGTAGTGATTGTATTTTCAATTCGGTTTTGGTCGATGGATGAATATTAACATTTCATATTTCACCCATCTTTAGTTCACGCCCTCTCTCTAAAATTCTGTGTTTCTTTCCCTTTGTCACTCTATTTTCTCTTGCTTTTTATTTCTGTCTTAATTCTATCTCCTTTCTCTTGGTTAGAGTTGGACATCACGTTTGTTCTATTGTTTCTTCAAGGAGTTTGTATAAGAGTACACAAAGGAGTAGAAAGGCGAGAAGTGTCACTTTTGATGAGTAGGGCGGCAGTTTAAGGTAATTGGCACATGTCATAACACTCGGGAGGTCCGCGTCTACCCAACCGCTGCAATGCTGTTAGATGTACACACCATACGCAAGACAGTGAGATGATCAGATGATGTGTAAACAAACTAGAAGAGAAAAAGGAGGAAAAAGAAAAAAATTCAAGGAATGGAATGAAATGCCATGTACTATTTCTAACCTTTCGGACAATAGTTAACTTTGGATTAAGAGACGCCAAACCTCCTGGAGGTAAGCGAGGTGCCCCAGTCACAAACTGTAAGAATGCTCGTCGTTCTTTGTTGTCAAACTCTTGTATGATTTCCAGCAACTGAAATTTCCAAAATGGATTTTTTAAAATTTTGAGAGGATGCAAGTGAAACATACAATGAAATGTAAATAAGTGAATATAAGGCACGAGAAGACTTACATTAACAACAGGTGGACTGCTAGCAGTGTATCCATGATCGAACTTGACATGATCAACGAGCTCATCAACCTATTATAAAGAAAACAAGGGGGAAAAAATCTAAGATTTATTGATGTAAACGCCTCATTGCAATTTAATAAATTAAGGTGACCAATAACGTACAGGCCATGAGTCATGTTCTCCACATAGTAAGCGTTCCAATTCTTCTTCAGTGAAGATCTGAAGCCGCTCGATAGGGAAAACCTGAAGGAAAAAAAAAAAACGCACAGAAATTATTCATCAAAACGATGAACAGAATTTATTGCAAGTAAAGCAGTTATTTTCTGTTCATGGGAAATGGAAGTTTGGAGATATTAAAATGCAGCAAAGAAAGATGGTACTAGATTTTTCTAAAAAGAAAAGAAAAAAACACTGAGTGAACATTGTATTTTTGGATTCACAAAGGTAGTTCTGTTTTTTTTTTTTTTTTTCCTTTGTCTTTTTCTTTTTGGCAGGTTCAATAGTTAAAGGTCAAGGATCGGAGTAATTTACAATTCACTCCACTTTGATAAAGAAATTTTGCAAATGGGCATATACCTGGTTAAATCCTGATTTGAATGCTTCGACTTGTCTGGAGATTCCAGCACTTACAGTTGCATCTACGATAAGTGAAATATAGTCCTCCAAGTTTCTCATAGTTACCTAGGGAAACACAGACGCATTGAAGGTTTTGCTTTACCAAATTAATATTGACAAAGACGAAACTGAGGGAACCCTTACCATCTCATAATCAGGACCGGAAGCAAGAAGAAAATCAGGATAGCCAGGAAGCGTAAAATCAAGGAAAAGATCCTCGATTCTGGTATCCCGAAAGCATGAGTCAACTTTAAATGAGGGTATTTCTCGCCCAGTAGATTCCAGAAATAGTTTTCTATCTGCAAGAGCCTTAAACTCTAGCAAAGTCCTACCAAGCTCAGGATCAAATGACAGGATGTCAAACAGACCAAGTTTCTACAGAACAAAAATTAATTAATAAATAAAAGCAGATTGATAAAACTAGCATTAAAAATAAACACAGAGTTTGCACATAAGCAGATTGAAGAGTTAATAAATAGCTAATTACCTGCCCAAGAATAAGTTTGTAGAACTCTTTCGAGAAGTGCAGATCCAAGACCCTTCCATCTTGAAGAGCCTTTGCTACAATTTGACCCAGAAGGACAAACTTTTTACTAACTTCACTAAACTCAATCCCATTAGATGTATCTGTTAAAGATGACCACGGGCGAGGAAACAGACCCAAAGTACACGTTACAAACTTTGTACTCTCAGGACACAGGTTTGCATTAGAGGTGAAAGATCCATGATCCTCTCTCCACAGGCCCAGGCCAGCCTTCTGAAATTCATGACTAACCAGGGTATAGAATTCAAGTGTGGGACCAAGACCTGTACCAACTTCTTCATTATATTCCACCTCAAGAGGTACCTTATGGCAGGCATGCAGTTCCATAATTTTCGCAGCAGATCCCAGGATGTCATTTCGGAAAACTAAGAACTTCTTACGAGGCGTGCTGCCAGAACTTGATCGCCTGTCACTTGCTATCCCGGAATCGCTTTGAGATGGTTCATGAGATTGGCGATGCCATTGACCAAATGCAGCCAACCGAAAGTATTTACTCTTTGCCTCAAAACTAAATAAAAAGGGACATGAAGCCATTAATTTATTGCACCATGAAGGCATACCTCCAACGGATACAGCCATAGAGTCCCGCATCTGCTGTTCTAGTTTTTCTGTCAGCTTACTACTTACAAATTCAATCTGCGGCACCGACAACACTGCTACCTTTAAATTGTCCAAGTGATCAAGTTTTCCTTCAGCAAAAGCACCTATTCTGTCTTCAGATATCAGATGAAAAATAAACTTGTTCATCTTTTCCAAGCATTTTAGCAGATATAATATAACATGAGTAGGACTTGACTTCTCCATGTCAGAAGCAACCTCAGAAGCAAATATATCAGAGAAATTTGAAGTTTGCAGCAAATATTTCTCAATTCTATCTGACACGACAGACTTCAGAACTGAACAAGAACATTCTTTCAGGTTATCAGATTGATTTACAGCTTTTCTATATGTTAAGGTATATGCTTGACTCCACAACTTCGTGGTGGTAACGATTGCATGTTCTTTAATTTGTTTCTGCATAATTGCCTGGTATAGAGTCAATTCCCGGTTTAGCTGTTGCCCTTCCAGAAAAAATGACAATTTTGGCGAAGCATCTTCTTCACTGCTACAAGATGCAGGGAAGTCCCTTTTCATACTAGTATCCGCCTTTGGAGAAAATTGAAGTTCTTCATCTGTAGATCTATGGAATATTGCTTGAGGACTTGTCTCACTTAAAAAGAGTGCTTGTTCAGCTGCAGACTTTGACCAAACATCCTCACCCTCCTGGAGAGAAAATGTAATGGAATTATAGATGTGTCCTAACGTTGGCTTAAATAAAAAATCAGAAAACAAACTCTACAACTCTGCCACCCCACAAAAAAGTATAAAAGGGGGGGGGGGGGGGGGGGGAAGCAAACAAAAACAAAATAGAACAACAAACACACACACACACTGCGGAACCGGAAAAAGGAGAAAGAAAGTTCAGGAGGATAGAACAAAAACCAAAAAGGGTCTAGATAAAGACAACGAAAGATCAAAGTTGTTTTATAAAAATCAGTATTATCTTGAGTTAACTAACTAAAAGAGTAATACTTTGTCCCCCAACTCATACCTGCATCTCGGTCGATTCTGTCAACATGCTATCAGATCCTCTGCCATCTGGACTTCCATCTTGGCTAGAACTTGTACTTGCAGGTGATTGAAGAGGTAGCTTTTCTGATTGGCCCACAGCTTGCGTCACTGTTTTATTGTGCTTTGTTGCTTTTCTCTTGACTTTAGACCACAGAAATCTTTCAAGGGCCTCCATTGAAGAGAAGGAGTCCACACTCAGATAATCCTCACAGTAATCACGAAGGCATGTCTCCCCGTCACCTCTTTGAAAACGAACTCTTAAACATGGATACGGCGTGCAACGTATACTTGGAACGGTGGCACGTGAGTTCCTCATCTTGCCTGCATTACTCAAAATAACAGGGAAAGTTTCCAAAGAAGATAGTGCATTTTGCAATTTTTGTATGAGTGTTGATATGGGCAAGTCCTGGGACTCTGGATCTGATGAAGACAAAAATAACCTTGCAAACACTTCGAATCTTTTTCTGATGACACCGATGTTACTGTGTTCAGCACAACATTCCTTTTGTATTCTCAAATACTGGCCATCAGACAGATAATTAACCAATGACTTCACAATGCCACTTTCAATAAACTCAAACGTAGAGACAGTTTCCTTTCCATTAAGCTTCATGATAACTTGATGCAATAAACCATAGGCCTTCTCTTCACGCTGATCAAGGTCGTTATTATTCACAGAGGGTTCCATCAAATCACTTAATGCCATAGAAAAAGTTCTCAGCTCTTGAAGAACATCAGTTATTGCTTTGTTAGACTCGAATAGTTCTGATGAGAAGTAACTGTTTCTTATATGCTTTGCAAGATCGTAAAGAGAATCCTTTTCAAGCTTGCATCCATTTCTTTCAGACACTGAAGCTGAGGTACCAGAAGCAAAAGCATAACACAAGCACCCAAGGACCTCCCTGGAACTAGATTTTTGACTCGAATCAAACGAGAAGCCCGAAGATATTGGGACAATCAACTGTGAACATTTTTCTGGGGTTAACACTGGACACTTTTCCTGAATCAACAGAGCATCGATAGCAAATAAGACGCCTTCTTTTATAAAATATTTCAAGAAAACATCCGAAAGCTTTTGCAAGATTAATTCAGCTATCTGAAGGGCCAATATCAAAACATGCGGATCCTTTCTAGTAAATATACCAGCCAAGAAACTGCTACATAAAAACAGGAGCTTGTAAGCATTAGCTAAATGTTTAAAAATTTTCTAGTTTAAGGACAAGAGAACCTCAATCACCTTGAAATATTGGAATTCTTAAGCAATTCAAAAAGCATGTCGGATGTGCTCAAATGAATCAAGTTCTTGATTACAGAAAGGCAGCCATAGCAAATATATAAATTTGCACCCGAATTAACCACCTACATAGAAAGTGATTAGTACTATTAGAGAGGGGAAAAAAAAAGGAACAGGGATTAAGGCTTAGTTTGGTAGTGCTGTAGATTTTGGAAAAATTACTTTTAACTGTGCTGAAGGAAGAAGCAGTTGTTACAAAAAACAGCTAAGTATTTGGTAAACTATAATTATAATAGCTGTGCTGGTTCTAAAATCAACGTAATAGCGTTTGGTAAATTATGAGGTTGAATTGCTGTGGATAGTTAAAAATTACGACTATATTATATTATACTATAATATAATATATATAATTACAATATAATATATAGTTATTATTATATTTAATATAATACAAAAAAAACTATTATTATATAATATATTATATAATTATGATATAGAATATAATAATATTATTAAAATAATAACTAAAATAATTAAAAATTACGAT
>NW_010366042.1:966499-1006397 GCF_000414095.1 Morus notabilis
ATTTATTATAATATTACTATTATATTATATTATATTACGAGTCGAATTTTAAATTGAGAATATTGTAAATTTTAAATTTCATTAGGGGTATTATGGGTATTATGAAAGTTTCATTAATTGTACTATGTTGATTCCTGCACAATTTAAAAGCTAAAGTTGTCTTTAGGCTGCTTCTGATTTTGGCGGTAGATTCTTGAAAAATTCTTCAAAAAACACTTTTGAAGAGATTTACCAAACACTAAAATCAGCTTCTGCTACAAGCAGAAGCTGATTTTGGGAGGGAAAAGCTATCAAACTAAGCCTAAATCTTCTCTCGGAGACAAACCTGGATCAAGAAAGGAAGAACATCCATCCCAAGATTTTGCAGAAGTTCAGGTCGACTAGCGAGGAAAGATTCCTTATCCAACAATTGTGGAGCTTCATGATCTGTGATTGAAGCAGGGAGAAGCCCGTCAAGCAACTTTAGAACTTCATATACCTGCATTTGAAAGCATAGGAATCATAATGCCTTCTTTTTGTTTTAATAATTAAATGTAGATTCTTTATGATAACTCTCAAAATCACTAAAATCTACAAGGGAAACAAACACCAATGAATTACTTGCAGTGTCACATCGATGAACTCATACACCATATTATTAAAAGGACTTAGAACTCTGTGTCATTACACCCTAAAGCGCAATCATATCAAACAGACCCTAAACAAATGCCAACTCCCACAGAGTGCAAAATATATAAGTAGATAAATATCTCGCATTCATTTGTGCATAAAGTGAAGGAAGGCAAATCACTCTATCATTCTTCATAAAAAACTAATAATAAAATAAAATCCAAACTCAGTCACAATAAACGACAAACCATGGCGGACAGGTTAAGAAAAAACCTGATTGCATTGTCCATCAACCGTATGAGGAGAAGAAACTCCATGTGAGAGGTCGTAAGTAGACAAAATATCCTTTAATAGGTTGCTTATATTAAGCTCATGTAACGTTCTGAAGGCTGCAATTGAACCAGAAGAAAGTTTGACCAGTACCCCAAGCAAACCCTGCCAACCAAAGCAGAAATTTTCAGACCATCTACTACAAACAGTAATACATGACAAAAGCTAACGCCTATGACATAATAGGAAGCAAAAGTTAACGTACATTACAAACTGGTAGTGATAGAGTAGTGCGGCTATTTGAGTTTATAAGATGAAAGGTCTGCTGAATTAATCCATGCTTACAAAGTTCATCCAGCTTCTCAGAAGAGCGACTCACTCGCTCAGTAATTCTAATCAAGCAAATAGCCACATTTTCAACAAGCTGAAAAATAAAACCAAATGTATGAGTCAAAAAGTCAATGAACAATCTCGAAACACAAGAAAAATCCAAGGAAGCCCTAAAACGTTGACCGCTTGAAGTACCTGCCTATCTTCATACTGAAGAAGATTGCATAGTATTGGAACAGCCTCCATGATAGGTGCATGACATTCAGAAGGAAGTTTTTTGCATATATTCATCACAGTGGAAAGAGCAACCCTCTAATACAAAAGGGAAATAAATAAATAATAAATAAAGGATTTAAAGATTATACTCCTCAGAGACGACAATTAGGAGTAAAACTGATGTTGGATAGTAATGTACAAAATGGGAAAGTCACCACAGAGGTATCAATGTTATATTACCTGTATGATTGTTGAGAAGAAATCAATATAAGTCAGGACGGCCATTGTTGCCCCGGCCTGCAAGCAGGCAAGCGGTTGCTCCCGCGATATTTTCTCCAATGCTTGCAGACACTACATGAACAAAATAAGCACGGCATTAGGATTTCAACGAAATTATACTCTTTCTTTATATAAACAGTTCAATGCAATGCTTTTACTTGAATAAAACACAAAAGATAAAACATAAAACTTACCTGCTCTGCCACATCCATGTCTTCAATAGCCATTAATTTTTGGCATAGAACAGTGACCGCGTCGTGGCGAATAAGGAAACCTGATGATTTAGGATACACATCACATAAATAAGTCATAGCCCTTATGGCCAACAGCATGATATCCGGGTTAGTCGGGTGTCTTGCAAGCTTTACGAGATGCGGCGACAAGGAGTCGACCGTCATGCTCGAGAGCGAATACTCGTTACAAAATGACAACACTTCACATAGCTCAGTAAGCAACGCTAAGTGTCCAGAATCCTCTCTTTCTTCACCTAGAGATGATAAGATCCTCTTAAACTTGCCATGATCGTTAGACGATCTCTGCCTCTGATAGTCCCGGATTTCAGAGTGTCTATGCTCAGCATCATCGGAATCACAGGACCCGTATGCCGAATCCTTCTCAGGTTCTCCCTCTGACCGGCTTGAGGCCGAGGCAGATGATGAAGTATCCATATCAGGCTCATCAGTTTCAGCTGTGGAGTTAGCAGAATTCAGCGGTGCTTGAGCTGATGAACTCGGTCTGAACTCCATCGAATTGCAGGCCCGCTTATCGGCCGGCAAGTCTTCCACTGTTTCAGCACGCTTTTGTCCACGATTTCCCATTTACATGAACTCAATCTATCACAGAAAATCCAATTAACAGAACAAATTAAAGATCATAAAAAACGGTTTCACTAATAAATGAAACAAAGCCAAAACATTGTACCATAAATTTCCCATTTACATAAACTCAATCTGCCACAGAATATCCAATAAACATTACACCTTAATGATAAAAAAATCCTCATTACACGAAACAAAATGCCAAAGAAAAAAGTATATATATCATAAATTTGTGGAAAATATGCCCTAAAACAAATCATCAAACTGGGAAGAATCCAGAAATCAAATCAAGAAAATATCACGGAATAATAAACAAGAAAGGTTCACATTTGCAAATATCAAATAACAGTTAGAAAAGTTCCAATTTTTGTCGAACAAACAAACACCGAAACACAAACAATCATCAAAATAATCAAACAAAAAAAAAACCATCATCAAATATTCATACTTCAGAACCGAAAGAGGAGAGAAACAGCACCGCCAACAAGGAAAACCATTTACAAATAATCTAAAAACAAAGTTTTTTTTTTTTTTTTTGAGGGTGATAAAACCACAAACTTTATACTTCTTCATTAACGTATTAACAGATTTCACCAGAGATTCTACAAAACTCTCAGTGAATTCACAACAAACGTAATGCAAAGTTCTCACACAACACAAAAAGAAAAAAAAAACGAAAATAAAATAATTCCTGTGTTCTCTACACACTAATAATGCATGTACAGCAATAACGAAAAACCTATAATTCGACGGATGATCATCAGTAGAAAATCAATCGCATAAATTGTTATCAAAATAAAAAGATTCCACCGATTTTTTCTTCTCTTTTCGTACCTATAATCACCGCCGTCGTTCTTAATCGGTCTTCAAGAGAATCGAAGACCTCAGAAAAAAAAAAAAAAGTAAAGTTTTCCTTCTCCTTCTCAAATTACAGACTCTGACGATGATGAAGAAGAAGACATTAGTTTACTAACAAAGCTTCTGATATATATATTCTCAAAAAAAAAAAAAAAAAAGCTCCTGATATATACACACACATATATATAATATAGATACATATATACTGTGTGTGTATATATAGCTCCTGATATATACACACACACATATATATAATATAGATACATATATACTGTGTGTGTATATATCTATATATATCTATTCTATTTCGAAGATATACATGAAGAGAAACTATAGTCTATATATATGTGTGAATCACAAATGGTTAAATTTTAATTAGCGTTTAATTATTGTACTCAGAAAAATAGGAGTTTTACGCTTAGATGAATTGGTTGTGTGTATTTGAGCACAGTGTAAGGATGTGTGCCCTAGAATCTTGGGCTATGCTTGGATCTGATATCAGAGATCTGAGATTATAGACGTGGGGCCTGCGTGAAAAGGAATAATTTTCGACCACCTGATTAAGAAAGAGATAGTGTTATCTTTTAAGAAGCGGCTAGTGTCACCAGCACCGCCTCCTTTTGTGATTTTCGTGGTTTTCGACTACGGCCCAGCCCAATTCTGTCGTTGGCCCAGGGGAGTTTAGACCTTTAATGAGAAGGTCGGGGGTTAATAAATAAATAAAGGGAGAAAGAGAAAAATAGGTCGAGAATTGAGATGAATTAAAATTAATAGGTTAATAGTTTATATAAGTTAATAAATAGGTCAAATTATTATTTTTATCTATAATTTGTCTGGTTATGAACCTTAAGTTGACAAGTTATTGTCCATAATTTACGGTTTTTGTCCATAATTTGTTTGGCTATGAACCATAACTTGACAAGTTTGTCCATAACTTATCTGGTTATGAACTATAATTTAACAAGTTATGGCCTATTAATTTCTATAACTAAAAGTTGGCCTATGTACTTTCTTAAGTTTTTCATATTGGCCCATTTTCTACTATTTCTGATAAATAAATAAGCTATTTACATATCTTAAAATTTAAATAATAAAATTGAAATATAGTAAATATTTTGAAATATTTTAAGTGTAGTAAACTTTGATATTTATTAATATAGTAACTAATAATTATATAGTATAAAACATAACATTATTATGATAATTATTAAAAAAAAAAAGAAACTATAATGTGATTGTGGTATATATCTTAATAAATCTTATTCACCCCTTAAAAAAATTTCTTAGAGTTTCTCCGGCAATCCGTCATATCGTTAATCTCATTTTTTAATTATTAGATCTAATCAAAATCACATCAGATTAAAAATATGCAGAACAGTAGATTTAGGTACAGATTTGACAACTTAAAAGTAAGCGACTACTAGTAGTTTATTTTTACAGGGACTATCAGAGAAAGTCTGTAATATAAAACTAAAAAATTACACCAATTACTTGTGTTTGGAGCATCTCTAATGCAATGTTATAATTAATGTGTCAATTACAAATTTAACATTTGAGTGAAAAACACTCTTCAATGCAATGTTATTTGTGGTGCTAAATTTTTCACATGCTATACTTTGTAATAAATTTCTCACCAACTATAACATATGAAAGATTAGTATTTGATTAGTATTAGTTGAAATGTTTACTTTTTCCATGTAATCAATGTAATTTTTGCATTTTCTAATTATTTTAAAAATAAAAATTTTCTTTTACAACTTTCAAAACTTTTTGACGTTAAATATACAATTAGTATTAATATTTATATCAGAGGTGGTCTTATATTTATCGGTTGTTGAAATACCAAACATCACTAACAAAGTATATTTTTCTTAGTCTAGTTACTCCACTATTGCATAAAATATTAGAGGCTTTTGCAATATAGAAGTTGCGATGGAAAAATATTCTGGCATGATACAAAAAAGATACTCTGTTGACGCTGTCCAATTATGAAAATTAAATTTTGTTAAAACTTTGAAATTTTTATTTTTAGCTTTGATATGATTTGACAATTTAAAACTTTAAATACTATTAAAATATTTTCTCATACCCTATTATGAAATAGTTCGCAAAAAAATGTAGCAAAAATTAATTAAAAAGAACAAAAAAAAATTATAAAATAAAGAAGCACTATGCCTTTTATTAAATTTTTTTCTTCTTCTTTTCAATGTACTGCTTTTTACAAAGACAAAACTACATAGAGATTTTATTATTTTTTATTTTTATTTTTTATTTTTATAATTAAACTACATAGAGATTCTCTAGCGGAATTGTGCTAGATATCCACTGCGTAGAGAAGAAGGAACAACAGGATTGGTGCATATTGCGTAATGAAAGGTAGAAAAAAAGCATATTTATGTCGACATGAGTTTTGTTTATTGGCACGCCATAGGAAACTTGACACTTACCTTTGAATATTTTTATTTTTTTAATTGCTTTGCCCACAGAAAAGATCAATTAAATAAGATATGTGTATTTATATGCCAAATTGCCAAAGTGTGAAAAATAGTCTTCTTTGGTGAAAAAGTCATGTTTGATCACAATCCTTGTAGGTGAGATCAAACAGGGAACATTAAATTATGCCTAAACAAACAACGTCCAGATCAACACGAGACTTTGATAAGTTAGACTTTGTTTAGAATTTGGTGTGTGTTTTGGACGATGTTTTAAAAGAGAGAATTACGAGATTTGTTTGATAATAACTCGTATACATACATCATACACAATTCAAATTCGAGTAAGCTGCCTAATCTCTTGAAAATAAGAAATTAATTAAAGGATTATTATTACTTATGCCCTCTAAATTTTAGGGACACTCTCACTTTACCTATTAAACTTTAAAAATTCTCACTTTACTGCTCTAAATTTTCATAAACTTTCACTTTGCCCTTTCCGTCTAAATTTCCGTTTAAAAGGGACGGAAAACGTCTCACGTGCATGATATTTGAGAGTAAAATCATAATTGATTTTTTGGTGATTTGCACCTATGCCCCATAAACTTCAGCGTCACCCCCACTTTGCCCCCTAAATTTTGGAGTCGCCTCCACTTTGCCCCTGAACTTTTTCATAGCTCCCACTGTACTACCCCAAACTTACTTAATTACGATTGGTACCCGCTTGCTCACCTTCATAGTAATCCGATCACTAAATACGATTTTTTTTCTTTTCTCTGATTTTCTAAACATGGTTTGATGTCCTTTTTATCATTTTTGTTTTCTATTTAAATTATTTTTATTGATTTGCTTCGTTATAAGACATAACAGTACTCAGATTTTAAGAAACTAGCGATTAAAATTAACCTAAAATATACAAATTCTCCTAGAACACTTTGTCGACTTTTTGTTGATATCTCCAAAAAAAATTTCGCAAAAAAAAAATCGTCATTTAATACTACACTTTTTAAAATGAGAGAAATTCGAAGTTTGACGTAGAATGGAGGACCAATGAAAAAGTTTAGAGGGCAAAGTGGAGGCAACCTCAAAGTTCAGGGGGGCAAAGTGGAGGTGACCTCAAAGTTTATGGGGTAAAGTAGGGGTGACTCCAAGGTTCAGGTTGCAAAGTGGGAGTGACTCCAAAGTTTAAGGAGTATAGGTGCAAATCACAAAAAATTTAATTACGATTTTACCCTCAAATACTATGCACGTGAGTACAAGTGAGACGTTTTCTGTCTCTTTTAAACAAAAATTTGGACGGAAGAGGCAAAGTAGAAGTTCATAAAAGTTTAAAGGATTAATTTCAAAAATTCCCCCTAAATTTTAATACTTTGCCCCCTGAATTTTAAAAAGTAACATTCATTCCCCCCGAACTTTATTCTGTTAATAAGTTTTCTCCTTCTGTTACAATAAGTGACGGAATTATCGCGTGTCACTTATTTAGTGAGAATTGAAAGCGCAATTACGTTTATACCCTCCTAATCAGATAATTTCTCATTTTTATTGAAAAAATTGACCATATTTTCTTTGACCATCATCTTCACTTTCTCTTTCCCTCTCTACCACTTTTTCTAGGATTCATTTCTTCTACGGTTCCTTTCTTCTTCATCTCCCTTCTACTTCTTCTCTCTTCCATAAACTCTCTCTCTCTCTATCTCTCTTCAACATTGCATATCACTCCTTCACTTTCACTCTTCAATGGCAGCTTTCGCTTTTCTTTTTCTTCATCATCTTCTGATTATGCAGAGAATTCAATGACGATCATAGCTTTGTCTTCGTCTTCATCGCAATCGCCGCCTCCTTCCAACGACAACTTCGAGGAAGACTCTTGCAGTATTTGTCTAAAGCCTTTCAACTCTGATGATTCCGTCTTGGATTCATTGTTCTTTTTTTTTTTTTTTTCTTTTTCCTGATCTTTATTTTGTTCAAGATATGGGTTTTCTTTCTTTAATGCTTGGAAGAGTCGTTGCAGGTTAATTTATGATAATACTCCCTGACATGTGGTGAATTTTGTCTTGTAACAAAATGGAAAAACTTGTTAACGGAACAAAGTTTGAGAGAAACAGATGTTATTTTTTAAAATTTGAGGGGCAAAGTGTTAAAATGATCATAGTTTAAGAGGAATTTTTGAAATTAATCAAAGTTTAAAATAGTAAAGTGAGAATTTTTAAAATTCAGGAACAAAGTGGGAGATCACATAATCATAAATTAAATTACAACTTTTCAAAAACTAATCATTACAAAATCAAATTTTAAATAAAAAAATATTAACTTCCTTTAATAGTTTTATTTTGGAAGTTTCTTTTTTTTTTAAAAAAAAAAATGCAAACAAATAGAAAAATTAACTTGTCAAAATAAAGATAAATTTGTATTGTACCCGCATAAAGTATTTTTCTACATTTTTTCTAAACAATTACCGGCGTCCTCTTATAAGGAAAATAAATTTTTTGGACTTCCAAAGGCAATACTAAACCGGGCTAAATCTCTTGAAGAACGAAACACTAACAATTTGTTTCAAAATTTCGTATAGAGCTCAACCTCAGCAAGATAATGTAATAATACAAGTGTGAATGACAGAAAACTTCAAAAAAAAAAAAAAAAAAAAAAACCTTGTCATCTTGAAATTCGTCCATACTTCAGCCTAAGTAATTAATGGCACTATCTTCAACCGTTTCTCATTGAGAGGTCAAAAATCAAGACAAACTGTAAAATCTTTTTATTTTTTTGGGCTCAATACTAGAAAATCATATTGTTATGAGCTAAGGAAATGCATGGAAATTTACTAACGTCCACGTGTCGACTGCAAAATTTTTGCTTTATCTCTAGGAATTGTAAGCCAAATAAATATTAAATATCAACCCTTTATCATTCCAAATTGACACATCCACAGCATTGGCAAGTTTCAAGCCCCTCTCCCCACGGCAAAAACATTCAAAATGCCACACCGAAAAACCTTCTTTTTTTTTTTTTAAGGAAAAAAGCCATTTCTATTTTCTAATAAAAGAAAAAATTGCAGGTAATTCAAAAACAATTAAAAAAACTATTGCAAGTCAATAACTCTTTAATATGTTGCTGACTTGTCGCTATCAATCAATCAATTTTGCGGAATTTCAGCTCAGTGGGCTATGAAGAATATTGCACAATGGAGAAAATTTTAGATCCCCTGTGCTGTTTTGCATCTTCTTCTTGGTTGGTATCTTTTGAACCTAAAATATTGAGCTGAAACTGTAAGAATGCAAGGTAAGGAGATATAGGCCTCGTAGATTCGACTTTTCAATTCAAACTGAGATGTAATTTTATGTGAGAATAGCAAAATAAGTTAGATATGACTTTTTGTGAGAGCTTTTAACCGTAGCAAAACTGAAATTGAAAACTCGAATCGCTGAAATGAACGATGCCATAATTTGTCCCTTGGATAAAAGAGTACATTTTTTTTTTTGGCATAAATTTACCACAAGCAATACAATCACATCATAATCCTAGCAATATAACAGTTTAAAAATGACATACTAGATACACCAAAGATTTACAGAACACCCCTTAAATAGTCATTATACCCAAGTGACTCCTTAATAATTTACAAACATTACCACAATACACTACCTAAACATGGGCACCAAAACCACCCAACATGTCAGTGTTCACATCAGACAGATAACTTATTACCAATTTTGTTGAGGGCTCGCCGGCTCGGACCAACATCTACTCTGTGCCTTGCATCATCATGTGCTGAGCCTGCGACTGCATTCACAACGCAAATAAAGGGAGTGTTGGAACCGACAGACATGTAGGTTTACTGCCTTGCAAAACAGGAATTGATTAAACAACAAAGAAAGCAATAAATCTTGATTAAACAACAAACAAGTAGGCAATTTATTAAGAAAAATATCGAGTGACTTCGTCATACAACTTTATAAAATGATATGAGATTTATTCCATCTTATCCAGCTATAAGAACTACTGAAATTATTCCAGTTTGAGCACTCTGCTTAAGTAATGCAAAGTTTTGAGAGTTGAACAGAAGGTTATCTACCGACTCCATGCAATCAATAAGGTATTCATAAGTGAACTAGTTGAATGCTTGCCTAATTTGATTTATGGAACTACAAACAATTGGGCATCGAGTCCAAACAGAGCAAAAATACCGCAAATATTAGAAAATCATTCCTAGGCTATAATGTAGAACATGTGTGAGTTGTGATCCTTAATAGTGATAGACTTCAGAGACAGGACATAGATGCACGCAGCCAAGCAGGCTATCCAAAATAGCCTTACCCCTCAAAAAAAAAAAAAAAATATATATATATATATATATTATACCCAATTATTATTCTGATATTAAAAAAATAAAGAAGCTAATAGAGAAGAACAAATGCCATTTTATTGGGACGGTAATAACAAGTAATCGAGAGTTATTCAGTTCAATATGGAATAGGGCCAATCAATGATACAAACCTTGTATTTCTAATACCGTATCTCACAATTGACCATATATTAAGTAGTAAGGAGGGTTGCTTGACCATTTCTCATTGATCATATACAGTCGATGAGAAATGGTATGTCACTACATAATATCCAATATCAACGACTAAGAGTTCAAACTTTTGTGGGGGTGAGAGTAGTAATACTTAGAGAGAGCTAGAGAGAGAGAGAGAGAGAGAGAGAGAGAGAGATTTACTTGAGAATTTGTATAACTAACACCTTGCGAGAAAGAACCTTGATGGGCAATCTGACAGATTAATAATTGATGTTTCCACAGTAAGAACAGGACAAGTTTATGCATAAAGCAAGTCTGATGAATCGATATACACTAGAATTTTGAAAAAAAAAAAAAGGCTAAATTCCACATAAATTTATTCCCAACCTGAACATTTGGACTGGGTTGAACATCCTTCTTGGCAGATGCCTCTCCACCTTTTGCTGACCCCTTTGTATCACCCTAACAGATGTCGGGGTTTCCAAAAAAGAAAAAGAATAAACTCCAAAAACAAATCAAGGGTAATAAAAGAATACTTTAACTAAAAAGGAGAAGTTTGACTTACCTCCATCTGCAACATCCAGATAGACACCAAAAGCAACCAAAAAATAAAGCTTGTTAGTTAGAGACTGTAAAGAAAGTTATTATTTTGAAAAAATAAAATCCAATGGAACTACATAACTACATCACAAAGCTTGGCAATTGGCTGTAAAAGAACATGAAAGTTTCGGTATTAAGAATCACAGAGATCAAAAGCACCAAACTTTACGACCCGGTATCACAAGATCCGATTTTTCCTGAGCAATCAACTATACAGAAAGAGAAAACGGAAACAGAAATTCACCTCTCTGTATCTGGTGAGGTAAATCTTAAGCGGATCTATGTAGTCTTCAAACCCTAGAGTCGCCATAGCCCAGAGCAAGTCATCGCCATTAATCGTCTTCCTCTTTTCCCTCTGGCATTTATCACTCGCCCTAACCAAAATCCATTCCCAAAAATTAAGCCAAAATATAAACATAAAAAACAACAACAATAACAGAGAAAAGCTCGATCTCATTCATACTCGCTGGTGATGAAGCTAATGAACTCAGAAACACATTCCTGAACAGTCTCCTTCGCGTCTTTGGCAATTTTTCCGTTCGCCGGAAGCGCCTTCTTCATGATCCGGCTGATATTGGCGATCGGGAGGTACCGATCCTGCTCACGAACATTCGAGCGCGGGCTCTGCTCTCCGCCGCTCTCGTGGCTTCCGCCTCCTGGACTCGCCGGAGCTTCCGCCATCGCCGCCGCCGCAATAAACACGAAACCCTAACCCCCAACCAGCACCAAACAACAACAACAACAACAAAATCGCTCAAAACCAAAACCACAAAAACAACAAACTCTACGTCCGCCATGATTAGGCGAAAACGAAAAAAGGACCGAAGAAGAAATGGAAGAGAGAGAAACAGAACAAACAGAAATCATGTATATATGTAGAGAGAGAAAGAGAGAGAAAGTGTTGGTGTGTGTATTTGTAGGAGAGAGAGAGTACCAGTAAGAAGGGAAGTTTTGTAAAATTTGGGCGCGAGAATTATAGATCGAGTGGTAATGGAGAAGGATCGGACGCTGGAAAAGAGAGGTGATTGGAGACGACTCAGATGAGAGAATGAGGTTTATCAGCACCGTTCGTTGCTTTTATTCTTTTTTTTTCATTTTTTTTTTCTCTTTCTTTCTTTTTTGATGATCAGAAATTAATTAATTACTTTCTTTTTCTTTAATTAATTAATAGTGGCTAATCGTTTTCCGTGTTCTTCGGGTGCTCCTAAGTCTGATTAGACCACGTGTTTTTGGCGTTTTCGTTTATGGTCTTCACTCTCCTGTTTCTCCGAGAAAGAAGGGAGTTTGATCTCCTCTCCAACGCATCGTACCACCAAATGATTTACCAATATTGAAGGAAAAAAAAATCTTTTAGAAATTTCACTATCTAATTCTATTGAGGTAATAAATTTTTTAGAAAATTCCGAACAAATATCAGAAGAATATGAAAATTTGGGTTACTTTATTATTGAGTTTTATAATTTTGATATTTAAAAATTGAAAAATAAATAAATATGACGTTTTCTTAATATTTAGTTAGAAGAATATTCATTTTTTATTTTTTTATTTCTTACGGTAATAAATTAAAAAACTTTAAGGGTCTGTTTAGTTTGTTGGTTCTAGTTGAGATGTAATTTTATATGATAGCTTTAAATTATAATAAAAAAAGTTAGATGTAACTGTTTCTGAGAGCTTTTTACTGTAGTAAAATTTAAATTCTAAACTCGAATCGGTGAAATGAACGAGACCTAATTCATTTTAGTACATAATTTTATGGTTATATTCGTTATTTTACTTATTTACTATGCACATTAGTGTTCCAATTCCATGTTTATGTTATTAAAAAAAAAAGTCCATGTTTATGTAGGATTCTTTTGGACTCCGTTTAATTGAAAGAATAAAAAGCAGGAAGAATTGAGAAAGTTTGAGGGTAGGTGATAGAGAGAATAACAACTTTTCTTCATATTATTTGGTAAATAAGAACAATAATGGGAAGGACGCATAGACTTTTATTTGTAAAATTATTAGGTTGCCCATATTAATTATTCACGACTTATTTCAATAACATCGATGGAGGTTGAAATAGACTATTCACACCTAAAAGTTCCATTTATGCTTTCAACCCCCCTACCTTCCACCAAATAAATTGAAAGATTGTATATAATCCTTTTCATAGTTCACATAATCCGTCTTTCCTCTTCCTTTTCTTTTCTATCAAACATACCCTTGGATTGTGTTTACCAAGAGAGAAAGGAAACATGAAAAAAGAAAGGCATAGCACATGAGTAACGAAAATAGAGAAGTTTCGTTTAATTCACTGATTCGAGTTGAGAAGTAATTTTATGTGAAAACTTTTTACTGTAACAAAAAAATTAAATATGACTGTTTCTGAGAAATTTTTACTGTAACAACTCGAATCAGTGAAATGAACATGACCTTAATACATTGCTCTCTACTCGTCTTAACGACAAATCAAAATATGTTGTCCCACTTTCATGTCTTTGATGGTTGTCACTTCAATTAAATTTTAACATCTCATGAATTGCTCAATTCCTTCTATTCCAAGTTAGCCCTCTTGCAATATTGAAAATGAGTTTTATTTTCTTGCAATATCGAAAACGAGTTTTTAGTAATAAAAAAAGCATGAGATAGTCATCATCTATTTAGGCCTCGTTCATTTTACCGATTCAAGTTTTTAATTCTAAATTTTTACAGTTAAAAACTTTTAAAAAATGTCACATCTAACTTTTTTTACTACAGTTAAAAACTCTCAGAAAATGTCACATCTCAACTCAAATCCGCGAAGAAAACTAAACGTTAATAGTTCGGGACCAAATAAAGAATTTACCCTTTTTTTTTTGGGCTGGAGGGGGGGTTCTAGTGGGACCCAAAATAAACATGCAATTTGACTTTTCATCTTAATAATATGGGTGTGGCACTAGCGCACACAAGCATAAGATTAGAAGGCTCCTCTCGGTCTGCCAAAAAAATGAATTGGGTTAAACTTTTTCTCTCCTTTTTGCCCCATCTTTCTATAACATAAACATATTGAATGTCCTATAGACACGAAGAAAGCAGCAAAAAAGAGACCAATAACAACATGGGCATCATGTCGGGTCATAAGAATACCAACTGTGACAAGAGGTACAGAACCTGGTCTAAAACATGTTTAACGGGGCCACAAAAATGGACCCCAATGATCAGCCGATGATTCATCTCGAGAACGTTGCAATCAATCTATAAGTTGGAGAAGCCAATGAGGATGCTAGGAATTCAACTGAACTAGTGAAGATGCTTCAACAAGATTCAAGCCAACGGCAGCTCTACTGAAACTTTGATATCAATCCAAACGCGAATCATTGAAATGCCTTGCCTCCGTCACCCTTACGAAGAGATAAGAGAAACATTGCAAGGCAATCTGGCATAGCTGAAGTCGCGATCACTTATGAACCCTGATATAAAAGGACTGAGATGGTGATTAACTGCGGTAATGGACTTGACAACAGAGCTAGACTCATATATAGTTCAATTTTAATTTACACAATTGAAAGTAGAAAACACAAAATTATATCACAGCGGGAATTCATCTCCATACCTCAGCCAGGCGAATCCTCAATTTAATCAAGTGATTCTATAGCCAGGTTCTTCTCTTTACCTGAAAGGAAAAAAAGAAAAAGAAAAAGAAAAAAAAAAGCACAATGAATCACATACAGTCAAGTTTCATACCAACTTAATACTTATACTCCAATTCAGGAGGGAATACAGGCAAAAAATATTGACAATTCTAATTTCAAAATCTACCAAATAGATGACCAAGTATGTGGCCAGAAACAATGTACCATTCTTTTCATGATCTGCAAATACCCTAGTATTTATATGAGGCCAAAAGAGTTGTAGTTATAAAACATTGCTAAGAGAAAAAACTACGATATAGTTGGCCTTGGCTTGCTTACCTCAGAACATTCATATTCGGTTCTCATATCATGCTTGCACACAGGACAGAACGTACCCCATTTAATCAGCCACGAGTCCACGCAACTTGAATGATACTCTGCAAGTGCCTTTCAAGTTGGTTAATTGACAACTAGGAACTATATATGCCAGGATGAGAAAATATTAACGAGAATAAATTCCAAACGTTGACTAAGGTCAAAACTATAAGTGCCTACCAATATGATGTATTTCAATTATGTGCATCGACACAAAAATACTTGTGAAAAATGAGAGCAACCCAACATAATCATGAAAATGGAGTCTTACCATGCCTGCAGGGAAGAACTTTAAGGATCTCTCCATCTTTGTAATCCTCAAGGCAGATGGCACAAGTTTCTCCAGCATGACAATCACTCGAATGAGCAGAGCTGAACGTGAAGCAGGGCAGAGCTTCCACCATCTTCACGTCTACATTTCTTGGGAGATTATTTCTCCCCCTTGAAGTCAGCCAACGTCTAGGGGTAAAGATTGCTACCATCAAAATAGCTAATATGACAATAAATGAGATAAAAGATATTGCCAACACAGTCCAGGCTGTTTCACTATTAAACGGGAAGATGCAACACTCGCCATCTTCCCCTCGAGCATTCTCCTTCAGAATTTCACCAGCTCTCTTAGAAATAAAAACCGCGTGCACCGAAACATTCTCGCGATTTACCATCACTACAAACAACAAAAAGAAAATAGCATATAACAGTCAAATACTACAACTTCCCATTAGTTATTAACAAACAGCCAATGACTCCATATTTTGAAGATTCTTTAACCCCATTTCTCTCTCTTTTTATTATTCTTTTTAATGTGTTTTGGGATTTTATCATATCCCATTTGCAGATAGAACAAATAAAGGAACAAAATAATAAATGCAATAAACAGAAATTTTAAAGGGACAAAAGGGCTCACTATAAACCAAATTTCCTTTGTCCTGATTGTCATAGACAATTGCAGCATTAAATCCAGCCTTTTGAGCATTTCGGACTTTATCTTCAAAAGCACATTCACCCCTAATTATCAGAGCAAAATTTATTCCACCGATATTTGTCGATCGAAGATCATTGCTTAGTGATCTGCAAGCATCTAGAGGATTTACAACATGAAGAGCTCCGCATATACCAGAATCATTGACGCCAACAGCTATTAAGAGGCCAAAAAAAGAAAAAAGAGAGATAATCATACCAGTTTTTTTAACGAGAGAAAGATAAACCGAAGAGAATTGTTCATTGTTTTAGCAAATATGTTACATGAAAAATGGTAAGAAGAATGTTCGTCAAGTTAAGAAGATAGTAGGCAGAACTTAAGCATACTTTCTCGCGGTTTCCGGCAATTTCTTAGCAGCCAAACACCAAAAGATAGAGAGAGACAGATAAATTTTAGAATAAAATTTTGCAAAACAGTTCAACAAAAAAAGGAACAACTTTCTTCGAGTTAAGATAATAGTAGGCAAAAATGAAGCATACTTTCTCTCGGATTCCAGCAATTTCTTAGCAACCAAACCCCAAAGAAGGACAAAAGAAAATATTAACCAACTTTGGCGGGAAGATCGATGGAAAAAAAACACAAAAAAGAACATAATCATATTGTTTTACTTGTCAAGTTTTAGCAAATATTACATGCAAAATAGAATAATTTTTTGCAAAACAGTTCAAAAAAATAAATAAATAAAACGAAAGAAAGAAACTTTCGTCTAGTTAAGATGATAGTAAGCAGAATAAGCATATTTTCTCTCGGTTTCCAGCACTTTCTCGGCAACCAAACACCAATTGGAGAGAAAAAATTTACCAAATTTGGCGGGAAGGTCAGTGAAGGACATGGACAAGGATCTGAGAAGAATAGTAGAAGAGGCAAATTGGATAACATTAAGAGCTAACCCTAGCCACAATCCAAGCAAAATGCCTCTCATTTTTCTCTTTATCACCTTCAATTACCTGAATCCAAAACAAACAAAAAAAAGAAGAAGAAAATATTAATTTAGATAAGATAAACACATATTCTGCATCAAAACGAGCTATAAAAGTGAAAATTTTAAAAATTAAAAGAAAAAAAAAGAAGAAAAAATTAAGAGAAGAATGGGGAAATAAACACCTCTTGCATCAAGAGCTTCTGGGTTTGGTTTCAATGGCTTGAGTTGCTGGGAAAAAATTATTACAATACCAATTGAAAATTAGCAAAAAAAAAATGAAATATTCCAAAAAAAAAAGAGAAATAAAGAAAAGGAGAAGAAAAATACCTGGTGATATTTCTGAGCTTATAAAAAAAACGTATCTTTAATCTGAGCAGGTGAGCTGAGGTTGTTGTAGAAGTTTCAGTTTTTTTTTTTTTATATTTTTTTTGGCGTTTTTGGTAAGGACGTGTCAGGCGAGAGAGTTTGGATTGCAGATGACAACTCTGGTGGGCCCAGCAAGAGCCAACACCGTTTGCATCCTTAGATCACGTTCAACACGTACCGTTGGATCATATGCATTCCGTCTATTTATTTATTTATTATTTGTTTGTTTGTTTTCTATAGTATTATTCCCTTTATTAAGTAAGAAATTAAAATTATAGGGTTCGTTTAAAACTCGTTTTAAAATAATTTTATTTTTTTTATAAAAATAAAAATAAAAATATTTTTAATTTCAGACATAAATTATTTTTAAAAATGTGTTTAATAATTTTATCAAAAGATTATTTTTAATATAAAAAAATTTATTAATGTCTCTCTTTACTCGAGAGAGGAGAAAACGAAAATAAAAAATAAAAAATGATTAAAAGTCATTTTTCATTTCTCTTTTATTTTACACTAAACTAAAAAATCATTTTCATTTCTGTTTTTTATCTTTAATTGTGTAAAATACCGTTTCTCTCATATTTTCATTTTTTTTTCTCAAAAAACGTAAAATACAAAAATAAAAATAACTCCAAACACAACCATAGTTTTTCATGACAGAGAACGTTAATCTTCTCCAATTCTTTTCACAATTTGAATCACAATTTAAATTTATATTTTTTTCTCATATAAATTTATTTTTTAATTCAAACTCTCAATTCCAACCCGTAAAACAAACGGAAAGGTTCTTGTACCTATTTAATTAATTTTAATGGTTCAAGTTAATGAGTTCATGTATAAAGTAATGCACCATACACCACAAAAATACTCTCACTTTCATACAAAAATTATTGACATATTTTTTTGCTAATGACAAAATTACTGATATGTGAGGCCATAATTACCGACATAATAGTGTTAGTAAAGAAAGTATATTGATAAGTAGTGTTATATGAAATATTTGTTATTATTAACCCTTTAATTACCGTTTTCTCCTATAGTGTCGTTTTTATTCTTGGCTGCCATTTTGTTTGACAGTTGTAGTTTATCTATGGCCATGATTGTCGTTTTCCCCTCCTGACGTTGTCGTTCTCTTTTAACTGTCGATGTACCTTTGTTGTTTACTTGTTTTCTTTCTTAATGTTGTCGTTGTTTCTGCTGTCGTTTTCCTGATTGTTGTCTTTTTTGAATAATTTGATCAAATAAATACAAACAATTCACACAATTCACGCGCTAATTAAAAAAAATGGCGAGGGAAATACAAACTAAAACATCAGTGGATGTGGAATAATAACTAAGCTAAACTTTCAATCAGTATAGACAGAATTAACTGAAATTTTTAATAGAGAAATGAATTCTAAACAAACCAGATAAGCATAATGAAAATTTAAATGTAAAAATCTATCTATGTGAAAAAAAAAAAGTACTCTTTAGTCATAAATTCGCGTGGACCAAAATTTTATCTTAAATCATTTTGTGTTCAAATGCCTAAAATTCAATTATAAAACTAATCAAACAAACATGAGTCTTATCTGTTACAAGTTATTACATGACATGTTTTATCATCGTATAGTCATCAATGAATCCTCACCTATATATTTGTTTTCAACATTTTCATATTTCTATGTCAAATTGATTATATGCGTGTGCGTGTATGTATATATGTATGTATGAATGTATTGAATGGAAAACATAAACTATTACGCTATTGCAAAAGCCTTTGCCACCACTCAGAAAAATATATATATATATATATATATATATATATTTAGAGTATGAAACATATGATGCAAAAGCTTTACCAAAATCAGCATTTACAAGCTCAATTTCTGCTTTCTCCACATTTGTGGACGAGTAGTTAGCAACTTAGCAGACGCACGAGGATATGAAAGCAATCATTAAAGAAGAAGAGACGTATGTACTTGTTTTGTACAGTACAACCAACCACGCTATACTACCGAGCACTTGGTTGTGCAATAGACGCATCAAGGGCCAAGAAATTTTCAGTTCCAATAATGTCAAGGGAGCCCAAGTTGAGGGAAGAATGAGCCGAGTTCCTCGACGTGTCATCTGAGTTACCACCTCTCAATGTCGCGGCTTCTTTTTCCATCATGATGGCGTCTTGGATCTCCTTGAGCACCTCGGATATCGATGGCCTCATGTACCCGTGTGGTTGGACACACATCAAGGCTTTCTCCGCTATCTTCCACATCGATTGGATGTCGTATTCGTTGCGTAAGACGGGGTCAATGATGCCTTGGATGTCACCACTCTCAATGTGTAGCTTTGCCTGTGTTGTAGAGAAAATTGTGAAGGGAAGAGTTACCCACATGAGGGTACAAACTACAAAGAAAATGTCTAAAATAAAACCAATTATGAAACTGAAATTAGACTCTTACCCACTGGACAATGTTGCGGCAATTAACACCAAAGCTTTCATTGGATATTGCTTCTTGACCAGATATCAGCTCAAGAAGAATGACACCGAAACTATAAACATCACTCTTGTCTGTCAATTGTTGAGAGATGTAATACCTGCATATCAATGAGAAGATTAAAAAAATGATGCACCATTTTTGGAAGTAAGCCTGTGTTTGGTAAGACGGAAAGAAAATAGGAAGAAAGGAAGGGTTAACCAAGGTGAAATTGTCGACTAAGGGAGGACCTTTCTTTTATTGTGTTTGGTATGGATTCCCTCCCTGAATCCTTTCAACTTTGAAAAAATCAAAATTAGAATCATGTGGAGGATTTTGAATTCCGCAGCTAATCCACTCTCTCCTTTAATCCCTCCTCCTAAACAGTCACGAGTCTTAATCCGTCCACTAATTCGCGCACCCTATCCCTTTCTTCCACTTTCCTCTCCTACCAAACTAGGCCCAAGTGTTTGCTAATCAGATACAAATTTCATCGGGTGAAAGAAGCTCAACAACTCCAACTTAAACCTATCCTTCAACTAAAATTGCTATTACTAAGCAAGAAATTTTAGCACTAAAACAATGACTCGTGGAAAGTACTCTAAGAACAGAAGTTGATGCTTCATTAACAAGATGAGTAATATCAACAATGTTTTTTAACTTGTCTTAGATATGATGCTTAAATTAAGATGAAAGTTTTACTGATGGATGGAAGAGGGCCTTACTCAGGATCTAGATAGCCCACAGTGCCCCGAACTATGCTCGACACATGGGACACTCCATCTACCGCGAGTTTGGAAAGACCAAAATCTGCAACCTTAGCTCTCATGTGCTTGTCAAGCAGAATGTTACTGCTTTTCAAATCCCTATGAATAATGGCTGGAATGCAGCCTGTGTGAAGGTATTCAATCCCTGAACAATTACGTGAAGATTTGAATCAATTCATTACTCATAAGAGCGCTATCTGTGGCAGTAAAATAAGATAATAACCTAAGTACTTAAAAACCTTTTGCGGCATCTTCAGCAATCTCGAGACGCTTGATCCAGTTGATACTTCGTCCATGTGTTAGCGGCCCTACAAATAGTGCACAAAACGTTGAGCATCTAAACTTATGCAGATGCTTTTGAGTTTACATGTGATCTTACCATAAAGATGTTCCTTGAGAGTTCCACTATGCATGAACTCATAAACAAGCATACTTCTCGCATCTTCTTGGCAATATCCATGAAACTGTACCAGATTCCTGTGATGTATCCTTGAAAGAAGAGTCACCTTTATCAAACAAAAGCACGGATCAATGGTTAAGAAAGGAGGGAAGACAAGTACAATGACACAATATGGAGGAGATTCATTAGTAACGGGAAAAACTTGCCTCATTCGAAAACTCTCGCTTTCCCTGGTAGGAATTACTGGTCAAAACCTTGACAGCAATTTCTTTTCCATCTTTCAATTTCCCATAGTATACAACTCCAAAACCTCCAGAACCAATTTTCTTCTCAAAGTTATTGGTAGCATTTTCAATTTCGGTGAAGGTGAAGCAATGTGCAGCTTCTGCGGGAGCATCAGATCTGATAGATACTGGGAGAGACTGGCCAAGCGGTTCTGTAACAAAATACAATCAACTCCATCACATTTGAGCCAATCAAAACTTGTCTTATTCTTCTTCTTCTTCATCTTTTTTTTTTTTTTTTTCATTGCTATTTAGAAAGAAAATAATGGAGATACTTATCATTGTGCTGGAACTGTACCTTGCTCGTGATTTCTTTTCTTCCCTTTGTGCAAACATATGCAAGACACAATAGTAGCTATAAGTAGAATACCAGCGCCAACCGATGAACCAACAATAATGTTTGTTCGGCTTTGACCTGTACTCCCTTTACTAAGATTTATGTTTCCTGAATAGCTGCAAAAAACCAAAGTAAGAAGGTGATGGTATAAGAGATCAGCTATTTATAGATACTGTTAAAGTTTCAATAACAAAGGATCAAATTCTCAAGATGTACATAATTTAATAATTTGATAAATCTAGTTTTATCTGTAGAAAGGAATACTTACTCTAAAACTAAACTTTTGTTGATAAGGCCCTTTGGCACTGTTCCAGATAACTTGTTATTTTGCACATACCTACAATCATGAAATTCGCCAATTATAACAGCTATTATATTCAACATACGAAAATAGAATTTCTTGGGATAGAAAACTTACAATTCCTTCAGATTGGGTAGGTTTGTCAAAGAGGAAGGCAGCTCTCCTGTCAATTGATTGTTCTCAAGATGACTGTACAATACAAACAAAAGAGACACATGGGTTAGCTTGGAGTTTTCAACAAAACCACGATTAAGAGCACATGACATCTGAGATTACATTATCCTTAAGTCCACGCATCCGGTGAAATCAGGAATTGGACCGGTCAGTGAATTCCCATCAAGCCATCTGCAATCACGAGACGAATGGATAATGGTAGTAAGCTACGAAATCTATGGAACTAAAGCGCGAAAAAACCTGCCACCACCCAGAAAAACAAGAATGCAATGGGAGTACTTACAACTCGGTTAGGTCGCTCAATTTTGTCAAGTCTAAGGGGATGCTCCCTGTCAAATTCTGACTAGACAATTTACTGCCAATCACAAGGCACACAGTTATGATTAGTTCCAAAACACTTTTCCTTCAGAGATATGGACTAAATGCAAATTATAATATAACCAATGAAACCTTCAAAAGAAAAAAGTTTACATTGAAACTATTCTTGGTTGTGGATCTGTGTTACATCGAACCCAAGACCATGAAACTGGCAAGCAAGGATCACCACCTTCTTGTGCCCAGTCAGATGAGTAGTGTGAAACTAAATTAGCAGCAATGGGCCCTGAAAGTTTTGCAAACTCCAAGATCAGAAATGACAGTAAATCATCAAAATTTAGTATGAAATTGAGCAAGAGCAGTAACAGTATCCACTAGTGCTCTTACCATCTAGAGAACCTTCATTTTTCTCCAAATACTTGTTTATCTCCATTGCATTCAGGAGCGGCCCCCTGGAAGAGTCTGAAGTTTTCCCAAATCGAAATGACAATACAAAGGGAAGAGAGAGGTTGGTATATCCTGGCTCATAGAGGCGGTATTTTCCTTGAGCATTTTCTTCAATGTTAACAATAGGTTTGCTGACATCAGTATTGCCTGGAAGCACTAGCCTAAATTTTCTGGACTCATCTGGAGCGAGATCTTCGATCTCCGAAAAGTAGGTGACTGCCCATCCACTGCCAGGAAAACCATCCAAGTTCAACCGGTATGTTAATGATCCGTTTGTACCAACTACAGCTGTCTGCATAACTTTTTCAGGTGGCCTCTCATCCCTGTTAACATCAACTGGCATTTTCGTCGACACCTTTTTCGTTCCGGGAGCAACGTCGACAAGGTAATTTGCTTTCTTCAAAGAGTCAGACTCCCATAGTCTATCAAATGGATCATCAGGATACCTGAAAATGATAGACACGGGGATTTTTCAAAATGTAATACCTCCAATGAAGATGCTAAGTATCCAGATAAATTAAATAAGTATCATTCTGTTCTTTTGCAACAGACACATATGACAAATGAGGCTGTGCTCGGTAAGAGATAAAGAAAATAGGAATGAACGTAAGGAACATAACCTAGGAAAGGAAAATACAGAGGAAAGAGAGGATCTTTCTCTTGTTGTATTTGGTGTGGATTCCCTCCTCCAATCCTTGCAATGAAAGAATCAAAATTGAAGTCCTATAAAGAATTTTGAATCCCTCACCCAATCCATTCCCTCATCCAATCCCTCTACCAAACAACCATAAGTCTTATAATCCAACCATTGATCCTCTCACCCCTATCCCTCCTTCCACTTTTCCCTACTACCAAACAAGATGATAATATCATCACTAATTACTCCTTCCCAGAGAAAATTTTCAATCTTAGAATGAAGGGTGTTTCAAGTATCATATTAAGTTTTCTCGTCTCATAAAGCTTGATGGGACATGCCACATACACTGAAAATACACTCAAATAAACAGGGAGCAAAGAAAATTTAAACTCAGACATATTCTTCAACATACCTGACTGGCGCTTCACTATCTGCGCCAAAATTTATCCTGGCAGAGACAGTGAGGTAGAACTCCTCTTCAAAATCTGTATAATAAACCGAACCATTGAACTGCCGGAGCTCAAGGGTCGATATAAACGGCTGCCCGGTTGTGGCATTGGATAAACACATACTGATAGTAGGAGTTGAAGCCAGAAATATAAGCTCCCTCACCTCTATAGCACTGGCATCCGAGATCACAATCGTCGACCAATGGGTTGCCCCAAGAGAAATATCAAACTTTGGATAGACATTGTTGTTGTCAAAGTTACCATACAAGAATGTTGCCCTTATAAGGTACCTAGTCCTACTTGTGACATTAAGGGTGTAACAATACTTCCTTGTATCAGCTGGGAAGTGTCTGAGAGTCGTGTATTGCCTCCTCGTCTCGTTTGCAACCGAAATTTTGGCCGTCTCCCCGTAAATAAGTTGGTCGGGACTCCATATTAGCCCGATTTCATCGGTGTAAGATTCGGTGCCTCCACAATCTAAACTCACAAAACCTGGTTCAACAAGAGATATTTGCACAAATTCCAAAATCTTGTTAAGAGGAAGTTCAACAAACTAACGACATAATTATTTAGAACTTAGAATTTCAATTAAATTTGTTCCAAAAGAAAATGCTAAAAGAAAGTTCAACAAGCTAATATTTTTCAAACCTAAATTTCTAAAAACTTACTTTTTTTTTTCCTTAACATCTCTTTTCAAAACTAAAACTTAAAGCAAATTATCTTAGTCTACTTCTCTTCGTTTTGTTAATTTCTTGCTATTTTCTTTTCTTTCTTTTTTTTTAACAAGAAAATCATGCTGAAAGTAAAGCAGCTTACAACATCATCTTCGAAAAATATATACACAATAAACCATATTTAACTTCAAAAAAAAAAAAAAAAAAAAAAAAAACTTGACGTGTTGAGCTTGGCAGTTCCAATCTTAAACCAAGACTATAGTTTTCCGAGTTAACAAATTTTATCAAAAGAAAAAAAAGGAAAAATCACATATTATTCAGAATCATTTCCATTAACAATCTGAAAAAAAAAAAAAAAAGAATCGAACTTTGAAGAATATGAACAAAAGAAAAGAAGCTCAAAAGCCTCAAACGAACAACGATTACATCACACCTATACATACACATATACATATATACAGACAGACATTCACGTATCGACCTAGAGAGAGAAAGAGAGAGAAACCTGGCATCTGAGCGGAAGAGCAATCGAGAAGAAGAGGAAAAACGACAGAGAAAAGAAGAAGAAGCATCTTCTTTTTCGCCATTGCCTAAAGATCAGAATCCAACCCGCGACGTGAGCAAGAAAAAAGAAATGATTGAAAAGAACCAAGAAAACCAAGTTGAAACAAAAGAACAAAAAAAAAAAAAGCGTTTTTCTCTTCTACTTATTCTACAGAGTCCAGCTATATACTGTTTAAAAGTGTTCTTCACAACTCACTACTACTCAACTCGCTACTTCCACCAAAAGTCCCAAATAAATAAGTTTTATATACCCAATTATCAAATAAATAAATTAATTAATTAGTTTTATACATCTAAACCAAACGCCGCCTTATAAAAAAAAACTCAAAATTCCCTTCTTTTTAAAAAAAAATTCTTTTGTATGTTTTTGTTATCAGTGAACGAAGACTGGAGAGGAGTAAGTTTGAAAGAAATGATTTAGAGAGAGAGAGAGAGAGAGAGAGAGAGAGAGAGAATGGAGTTTGGGAAAGGGGGATAGGTGGGGTCCAGTGAAAAAGATTGTAGTGTGAGATGGGTGTTGGGTTATTAGATGCCGCTTGATGAGAAATATCAACGGTTGAGGGTTTCCCAATCGGGTAACCTTTGTATTAGGAAACAGTCTTTGAGGGGCCCACCATTTATTTTTGCACCTAGTCACGTCGCATCGGTTAGCTGACTATTTTGATTTTTTTTTTCCTTTTTTCTTTTTGTTTTCAGATTTTTAAAGCTTACGGGGTTTTTTTTTCCCCCTTTTATCTTCTTTTTAATAGTGAATTAAAAAACAAAACAAAATTAATGTAAGCCTTTTGTTTTAGTTTAGTTCTCGCCATTTCGATTTTTAATTAACGGAGAAAAATAATCTAATTGAAAACCTTGATTTGGTTTGTTGGATAAATACATAGCACTTTATCTTCATAAAATTAAAAAACAAAAAAAGGGTTTTCGATATTTTTCTTTTCGGTTGGGGAAGGATTTTCAAGATTGATGTTAGATGTATACATTTTGTAGTCTTATCATAATTTTTCCATTGAATTTATAAATAACAATAAATTAAAAAGGTATAGAATTACAATCGTTTGTATGCACTATGGAAAATATAATATTCCAACACGTGCGCCCATCATCTAATGTTCTCACGAAACTTCCAAATTTGTCATTAATTGCAATATAATTCATCAGATTATCCAAAATCCAATGCCTTTAAAAGCACTCTATATTGATGTCGTATTAAATTTTAAACAACTTGTATTCAATAATGAAAATCCAATAACAATTATTGACGGCTACTACTTACTGGTTAAATAACAGATTATATGGCGCTTCTGCGAGCAAAACGACAACAAAAACAACAAAAACAATAAATTGTATGGAGTTTCTACAACCAAAACAAAAACGACAAAAACAATAAATTATATGGAGTTTTTACTTTGCGTTAAACCTTATATTTGGGCTTCGATATCTTCTCTTGCATTTTATATAAGGAGGAAAATAAGTGAAGATTTAAGATGAATTAAAATTAATAGGTTAATAGTTTATATAAGTTAATAAATAAGTTAAATTACTGTTTTCGTCCATAACTAGTCTGGTTATGAACCATAACTTGACAAGTTATTGTCTATAATTGTCTATAACTTATCTGGCTATGAATCATAACTTGACAAGTTTATCCATAACTTATCTGGTTATGAACCATAACTTGACAAGTTATAGCGTATTAATTTTTATAACTAAAAATTAGTATATATACTTTCTTAAGCTTTTCATATTGACCTATTTTCTACTATTTCCCTTTTATAACTAAAAATATTAGAATAACCATTAAAATCACACATATACACACACACACGCATACCATATATGTATATTAGTGTGCAGACTTCCTTTGACCTGGCCAGAAGAGAGAACTAAATCGTGGGAAAATACTGTATGTATTCGAAAGTGAAAACGTATATATTGACTAAAAGAAAAGAAACTTGAAACCCTAATAGATAACCGCATGCATTTTCTGCATAAACAAAGCGGTAAAGCTTTCACATTCCAACGAAAAATAACACTAATAATAATCATTGTTCTCATTTATAGACCAACTCTTTACCGTCAATTAATATAGCATATGAAAGAAAAAAATTAAGCAAATTTTGCAACTAATGTAGAAAATTACTATAAAAAAAAAAAAAAAAGCATAGCATACAATTCTATTTGTTCAAAGAAAAAATAAATAATATAAGTAAAGAAAACGACATATGAGAAGACATGATTCACACATGAAACCTGTAGTTATTTATTACTATAAATATCTTTTTTTCATAAATGGACCCCATTGCACATTGTTTTTTCATTGGTATAGAACATGGGCTCGACCAGAGTTGACCACGAATTTGGGACCTTGTTTCTCAAGTATTAAATTTATACTTTTCTTTGATTTTTTATTACATTAATATTTTTGGGATAAGCAAAGTATATTAGGTTAGATTAGTAACTTAGGTTCTTTGTTCAAAGCTTCAATTTTCTTTGTGGATATTAATGTTCAACTTCTTCGAGGAATATTATTTTTCCTTATTTTTTTAATATTTTCAACTTACTTCTTCGAGAATCGTTGAATGTAGACTTGGAAATCTCATTAGGTCTTTGTGTTAATATATCTTGACCCTTCAAGATCAAATTGATATTAGAATATTAGTGTTAAGAATATTCAGAGTATGTCGTTTTCTTTCTACCATTAATTGTTGACCTTGTGCGAATATGTAGCTTGCTAGTCCAACTTGTTTTCTTCTATATTTTTCTGTTGGAGAAGACGTCAAACGCATGCTATTCTCAAACTGCAAAGGAACAAATGATTAACTGAGAAAAGGGCAAAACAAAGAAAAATTAACCGTCCGTTTAGTTCGCTGATTCGAGTTGAGATGTAACTTTATATGAGAGTTTTTTACTGTAACGAAAAAGTTAGATGTGACTGTTTTTTAGAACTTTTTACTGTAACAAAACTCGAATCGATAAAATGAACAAAGTCTAATTATTATAAGTTTGTCAAAATGGAAACTGAATCCAAGGTAAATCTCCAAGATGAAAGATAATAACTAATCCGAGATATTTACCATTTGTGCTGAAGTTTAGGATCATGAATTCATAGTAGCCATGCTAGTAATATTCTTGGATCTTGGTGAGGGTAGATAAATAAAAATGGTAGAAAATGAAATGAAATGATAATTCTTTAGGTACGGTAAGTAACATCAATTTTTGTTAAATATGTACATAAAATTTACCTTCAAGTTTAGTGTCCATTCACTACTTATATATCATATCATAATTTAACAATATATCCATATGTATTGGAACTAAATTCTGATTTGCTAACATAGCTTTTACAAAATTTGTTAAAGCAATTGTCAAGAACTGAAAGGCATCATTAGGGTAATTTTTGTTATACCTACCACAAAATTCTCAAAAAGCCCACTTCTTAGTCTTCGTCAATTTCACTTTTTGCCATATTGGATCCTGATTTGCCTTGTATTTTTTATTTTTATTTTTTCAGAGGGAATGATGAAGTGCTACCAATGCCTTTTGTCAAAGTGCAAGATGAGCTTTGTTTGATCTTTACAAAAAGATGCCAGATTTATCCATCCTTTTTTTAATGCCTCCACTTTTCTACTTTACTTGTTGGACTTTGTTGTTTGGAATCAAATTCTACAGGCAGTATGTAAGAGTTTAGTGGCGAATGCCTGCTTTTAGGATTAGAAAAATGAAATAAACCATTTCTTAGTGTCTAAGTTTGTGAAGACAGCCACTAGAGACCTATAATTTTGGAATAAAACAGACTAAGTTGAACTTGAAGTAGTTTGTGCACCACTGACCAAACAAACCACTTTGTCATGTCATGTGATGAGTGTTGGGTTGGATGATTTGGCCAAAATGAAAATAAATCAGTTTCTTATTTGTGTCTATATGAATATGTATGTATGTATGTATATATATATATATATATATATATGAGTTGATTTTGAGGGCCTTAGAAGTTATAGTTTGCTATGGTGTTTCAGTTATTTATTGCAAATGCAAAGCTCTAATTCTAATACATTATAATCTGTTGTGTTAGTATCTTAGTTCATCCATTACTAAGCTCTAAATCTAACCCAAGATTTAATCTTTTCACATTAAAAAAAAAAAAAAAAAAAAAAACCTCTGACGCAATTTTGATTTGGAGCGAAGTTGGACAAAATATGTCCATAACTGATAACTCTATCCCTACCCGTCCAGTAGTATGAATAGAAAGTATTGCATGTTAGTTGTTTCTTTCTTTTTATTTTTTTCTTTTTTTTTTCTTTTAACCAAATGAATTTGTTGTTTTCTGTTGTCACAATCTGGTGGTTTCTTCCTTTCGATGAAATTGATAATTGAGTCTATGATTCGGACACAAAAGAACAAAAACAAGAAAAAGTAAAAATGAAAAAATAAACAAAGCAAAACAAAGCTCGCTACCTTAACCACAGAAGCTAGATATAAAGCATAATCTTATTAGTCATATTGAAATATAATAAAAGAAATTAAAAAATTTATAAATAACGATCATTAAAATGCTTACAATAATTATTGTATAGTTTTATAACATAAAATATGACTTATTATAATAATTATTACATAATTATACTACTTATAATAATTATTACATAATTAAATTACTCTTTAAATATTCCAAAAAAGTGATTAGATTTCAATTCCAATAGTGGATTTTCTCTAATTTATTATACAAGACTGATTTACAATGCCCAACGCATTGTTCATTATAAAGCTAAGAAACTTGGGCTGGCCTGATAGTCATCCCAGCCCAGCCCAATCACCTACTACTCATGTAACATAAAAGAATATTAAAAATAAATCAGAAACAGGATAATTAGCAACGTTGGTTCTTCAACTTTGAACATAATGACATTTGGGTTGGTATTAGAAATAAAATAATTAGCAACGTTGGTTCTTCAACTTTGAGCATAATGTCATTTTGTTTGGTATTAGAAATAATTCAAAAATAGGATAATTAGCAATGTTAGTTCTTCAACTTTGAACATAATGACATTTTGGTTGGTATTAGAAATAATTCAAAAATATGATAATTAGCAATGTTGGTTCTTCAACTTTGAGCATAATGACATTTTGGTTGGTGAACTTTCAATTTTAATTTTGACAATTAACTTCTAAATTTGTAGAAAAGAAAGAAGAAAATATGCTCATCTCATACATTGAAACCCACATACATACATGACCCCATAATATTATCAATTACACATTACATTAGTCATACAAATAAATGGAAACAAATAAACTTTCTGAGAGTTATGAGACTCTTATTTCCATAACAAGAACATGCAATTCAACAACAAAACTCAAGAAACTTGGCATGAAATGGCAAACACGGGAACTTTAGTACACATTACACAGGCTGCCACACATGCCAGGCATTACCTTACTCAGCACCAGCAAATCTAGAGAGAGAGAGAGAGAGAGAGAGAGGGAGAGATTGTGAGATGTATAACGCATTGTGAAAAACAAATAAGACTGAAAAAATGAGGTCCGTTTATATATATTCACCCAAGCTCCGATAACTTCAAATGAGCTTCGGCATAATCAGCAAAGAATGCATCCTCATCCTAAATATCAGAACCAAAGTTAAAATTTCTACTCTCTTTCTTTTATTTATTTTTTTTATATATATTCACCCAAGCTCCGATAACTTCAAATGAGCTTCGGCATAATCAGCAAAGAATGCATCCTCATCCAAAATATTAGAAACAAAGTTAAAATTTCTACTCTCTTTCTTTTATTTAATTTTTTAAAAAATAAATAAATAAAACCCCATTTTTGCTTTAAGAATATTATTCTATTTAAAAGATTTTCGATCAAAATTATAAAGAGTATATTGAAGTATATATATATATATAATAGGGTACTCACTGCAGCATATTTCTCAACAAGAGGACGGAAGATGGGATCCTCTAATAGAGCTTTATCTGATGGAAGCTGGATAAGACCTTCTTTCTCTCCACTAAGAAGCTCTCTGTTCAATGAAAACCATATAAATTAGTTCATTCATCAACTTTAACCTTGCCAAGTCACAACCACAAGCATAATATAACACACACACAAAAAAAATGTTGATACAAAAATATGCACTAACCAAATAAATTTCATCAAAAGGACACAATTACTTACTTGAAATAAGAGTTATAAAAAATTAGAGGATTGGTTGTCCACGGTCCTTCAAATCCAGAGCGGTCTTTGTGACACCTACCCTGCGAGAAAAGAATTTTCCAAGTCAGAAAATAGTGTCATGATTAGGTAATGAAAATAATAATAATAATAATGAGAGAAAGAAAGAATAAAAGATTCTATATTAAGGCAAATAATAACTTGTATGTGATGGACTGATCAAGGTGTGACCGCCAGATAAGGCAACGATATCCTTGTCACTGAGACGCATATGGCGAAAAACATCCCTCAAATGATCCGAACCTGTATAAATGTGGTCATCAAACGACAACAATTATACCTTATTGTTATTGCCTTTTCCAATCATACATATAGACTTTTGGTATGGTCCTCTACTTCCCCGTAACATTTAAAAATGAAAGCATAACATTACATTTATTCAATAGTATTGTATAACACTGATCTTGTAAAGATATAATTAAGTAATTTGAGTTGTATATGTGAGAGCAAAATACTGTAGCAAAAAAGTGGAATTTAAATTTTTGTGAGAGGAAATACAGTAGCAATAAAACTTGAGTTGTGAAAAGAATAAGGCCTAAATTTTTTGGTTTTTAACGTGAATGTTAAGTTGAATGTATACTATATTATCCTTCACACAGACATATACCTATATATATAAACACACTTGTGATTAATCTTGCTAGTATTTTCAGTTAGATGAAGCAACTAATCAAGTCAACCTTTTATGGCATTGGGCAAGCGACCTTCTGGTGGTAATTCTTGTTTATCCTGCGTCAAAACAGATTCTAGAGGCTGTTAGTTATGCAAGTGTTAGAAGCCGCGACAAATGTAACGCTTTGATTGGTCAGATTAGTCAAACTGATCACACTTTATTTAGCTCAACTCTGCATTTACAAGTCCTGATGTGCAACTCTCAGAAGAAATTTCAATTGATCAGTTTCAGATATTCTTCCTCGAGATTTTATCCCTCAAACTTTCTTTCATTTTCTTTCCTAGAAAATTCTCTCTTACTTTCGTTTCTCCACATGATGGTAAAATCACTAATGGGTTTTGCTTCAAATATGTACATATCAAAGACACAATACATAAAAGTAGAATAGAGTTGGAAGACTAGCTTACGGGTCTTCCTGGGTGAAAAGGTATCTCAGGGCCTCCAGTAACTTCAACAGCAACAACTCCAGCCAACTTCAATCAACAAATTAGACATGTAAATACAAACAATCAAAAAAAAATTTAGAAAGAAAGGTTGGACCAAAATTTTGGTTTCAGGTCAAAATAATTGTAATATGATATACCTGGTAGAAGTCTGCATAGGAAAGGATTGGAAACTGCTCTTTGATGGGCTCCAACAGCCTGACCGTGATGTCGAGGCCATTGTTTGCTCCGCCGGGCGCCTGATGGTCCCAAACGGCCCTCCAGACTTCATCCCTCCAGACTTCGTCTTCACGTCGAAAGTGCCAGCTGAGTGCCATCTACATGATCAACCATTGTATTAGATTACCAATTCTCTAAAAAAAGTTTAAGCACAATTTATGCACAATTAAAAAGGTTCCAACTTAGGAACTTATTAAATAGCATATGATAAGATTTTCTACTAATTCATTTTTGGTCACATTCTTTGAATCTATATTACATCATTACCAAACAACACTGCCACAAAAGCTTTAATTAACCAAAAATAACTTCGCTTATTCTTATTTGTTCAGAAGAAAAAGAAATTATAATAAATAAAAAAAAAGAAAACCTTTTCCACGAACTTGATTTAATTAACCAAAACATCTTCACATATTCCTAAATCTTCAGAGGAAAAAGAAATTACAAAAAAAAGAGGAGAGATTTCCGAGAACTTAACCTTTTAATTAACCAAAACATGATCGCGTGTTCTTAATTTTCCAGAAGAAAAAAGAAATTACATAAAAAAAAAAACCGGACTTTTAAACAACATGAGCTTAAGTTAACCAAAAAATATTCTTTTATTCTTCATTCTTCAGTGGCAAAAGATATTATCCAAAAAATAAAAAAAAAATAAAAAGATCGGGAGGGAGAGAGAGGTTACGCGAGTCGGAGAATGATAGGAGCACAGTGCTTCTCAGCGATGAGGCCTCGAAGCTTCCTCCCTCTCTATTTCAGTAACCTTCTCTCTCTCAGATCACGTATTCTCTTCCCCGCCAGAAGTTGAAGCACTCCGAGGACGGCGACTCTTCGCGATTCCGGCATTGAGCCGAGCTGGTCGGCGACTCTCTCTCTCAATCGCGATGGAGTAGATCTCAATCTCTGCGATGGCGAGCGACAGGCGACGACGAAACTCATGGGAGATCGCAAGGAAGGGGGTCGGAGATCGTAAGGACCGGTCGTTGTCGTATCTGAGGTGAAATAGCAGATCTGATCTTGGCGATTTTTGGCTAGATCGTCGCCGTCTGTGTGTCATCCAGAACAAGATCCCGACCGAACCAGGCGGATAGGGAGTCGCCGTTGGCGTCGCCGTCCATGAGCGAGGCAGCAGACTCACCGTCGGATGTCGAGTCCGAGATCTCGCAGCACGACGCCGTGCGGCGTCATTTCAATACCCTACGAAAATAACATCAATACCCTAAAAACGACGTCAAAAAAAGTTTACTGCTGAGTTAAACGACCAAAACTTTTGAGTACAAAATTTACATGTTCTCTCTTTCTAATAATTCCTCAGGTTTGTCAGCCTTTTACACGGTTTGTTCTCGATTTTTCTTATTTTCGTATACCTTTTTTTGGTGCAGAGGCTGACAAAACTAAGAAATTATTGGAAGGGGAACATGTGGATGGAAGAATTCATGAGAGTTGAATAATTCTGCTGTTAAAAATTTAGTTACGGAGATCATAATTTATAACTCTTTTATTGTTTGAATTCTAATAGAACTAAAATTAATAATTATAACAAAATTTGAATTAGTTTAAAAGTTTGTGTTTGAATTTTAATAAAATTAAAATTAATAATCATAACAGAATTAAAATTAATTTAAAGATAAATGATAATGATAAACACCAAAAAAAAAAATTAAAACAATAAGTCTAAATTAAAAGATAAATCCAAATAAATTCCAATAATAATTGGCAAAATGCACCAAATGAGGCAAGGAAACATATCGCATATTTTTTAAAACATGGTAGTAAATTGCAACATAGTTTAGAGTAACCTTTTTTGCAATAAAAGATGTATTCAAAATTTGCACAAAGTGTGCTCTTGGGTTCAACGGAGACAAATGGTGAAGATAGCTGCAGAGTGTGGAGGGAGATAAATAGCAAGTTTTTAAATTCTTTAAAATTACTTTGTAGGTCCCACAATAATCCAGTGGATAGACACTTGGAGGCTAACTAACCCTACACGTGATACGGAATTATAACTCTGCGCCACGTCACACGGTTCATTTCCGGTTGCCACATAATTTGATACACTGTAGTGGAGTGCATACTGTTATCATACACCTTAGACATGCCAGCCAATAGAAATTGTACTATGTCAATTTTTACTGGCCCTACCGGTGGTCCCACGGGAGACATTTCTTAAAATTAAAAAAAGGGAGAAAGAAGGAAATATATTAAGATTTGAGAAGAATTAAAATTAATAAATTAATAGTTTATATAAGTTAATAAATAGGTTAAATTATTATTTTTGTTTATAATTTGTCACATTTAAATTTAAAGCACTCCGAGGACGGCGACTCTTCGCGATTCCGGCATTGAGCCGAGCTGGTCGGCGACTCTCTCTCTCAATCGCGATGGAGTAGATCTCAATCTCTGCGATGGCGAGCGACAGGCGACGACGAAACTCATGGGAGATCGCAAGGAAGGGGGTCGGAGATCGTAAGGACCGGTCGTTGTCGTATCTGAGGTGAAATAGCAGATCTGATCTTGGCGATTTTTGGCTAGATCGTCGCCGTCTGTGTGTCATCCAGAACAAGATCCCGACCGAACCAGGCGGATAGGGAGTCGCCGTTGGCGTCGCCGTCCATGAGCGAGGCAGCAGACTCACCGTCGGATGTCGAGTCCGAGATCTCGCAGCACGACGCCGTGCGGCGTCATTTCAATACCCTACGAAAATAACATCAATACCCTAAAAACGACGTCAAAAAAAGTTTACTGCTGAGTTAAACGACCAAAACTTTTGAGTACAAAATTTACATGTTCTCTCTTTCTAATAATTCCTCAGGTTTGTCAGCCTTTTACACGGTTTGTTCTCGATTTTTCTTATTTTCGTATACCTTTTTTTGGTGCAGAGGCTGACAAAACTAAGAAATTATTGGAAGGGGAACATGTGGATGGAAGAATTCATGAGAGTTGAATAATTCTGCTGTTAAAAATTTAGTTACGGAGATCATAATTTATAACTCTTTTATTGTTTGAATCTTAATAGAACTAAAACTAATAATTATAACAAAATTTGAATTAGTTTAAAAGTTTGTGTTTGAATTTTAATAAAATTAAAATTAATAATCATAACAGAATTAAAATTAATTTAAAGATAAATGATAATGATAAACACCAAAAAAAAAAATTAAAACAATAAGTCTAAATTAAAAGATAAATCCAAATAAATTCCAATAATAATTGGCAAAATGCACCAAATGAGGCAAGGAAACATATCGCATATTTTTTAAAACATGGTAGTAAATTGCAACATAGTTTAGAGTAACCTTTTTTGCAATAAAAGATGTATTCAAAATTTGCACAAAGTGTGCTCTTGGGTTCAACGGAGACAAATGGTGAAGATAGCTGCAGAGTGTGGAGGGAGATAAATAGCAAGTTTTTAAATTCTTTAAAATTACTTTGTAGGTCCCACAATAATCCAGTGGATAGACACTTGGAGGCTAACTAACCCTACACGTGATACGGAATTATAACTCTGCGCCACGTCACACGGTTCATTTCCGGTTGCCACATAATTTGATACACTGTAGTGGAGTGCATACTGTTATCATACACCTTAGACATGACAGCCAATAGAAATTGTACTATGTCAATTTTTACTGGCCCTACCGGTGGTCCCACGGGAGACATTTCTTAAAATTAAAAAAAGGGAGAAAGAAGGAAATATATTAAGATTTGAGAAGAATTAAAATTAATAAATTAATAGTTTATATAAGTTAATAAATAGGTTAAATTATTATTTTTGTTTATAATTTGTCACATTTAAATTTATTATAGTAAAAAACTCTCATAAATAGTCACATTTAATATTTTTATTACAGTAAAAAGCTCTCACATAAAATCACATCTCAACTTGAATTAAAAACTCGAATCAGCGAACTAAACGGTAGTGTCTAAGGGCTTGTTCTTTTGAGTGAAAAACTCAAAAAAAAGTAACTCGAGTTACAACTTTATTCGAGTTCATGTTCTTTTAAGTTTAAACTCGAGTTCAAACTCGAGTTTAGGACTAAAACTCGAGTTCAAGTTTCCCCTTCAACTCGAGTTCAAAAACTCAAACTCAAATTAATGAACAGTATTTTTTCTATTATTCAAAATGCTATAACTTTTTCGTTTTAATTCTAATTGAGATGATTTTTTTTCCATGCGTTGACAACGAAAAGACGAATAAAACCCGACCCATATACCCTATTAAAATTTTTCATCAGCATTGAGTTTTTATTAAAATACTATCTAAATACAAATTTAAATTTTGACTCATTCAAACACAAACTCAAAAAGATTCTTATCTCAAACCATAACTCAAATGTACACAACCAAACACAAACTCAAGTTACAAGTTCAACTCAAATTATAACTCAAATTTAACTCAAAAATTATACTCAAGTTAAATTCTAAAAGAAAAGCCCTAAGTTTGTGAAGAGACAGCCACTTGAGACCTATAATTTTGGAATAAAACAAACAGACTACAAACCACTTTGTCATGTCATGTGATGAGTGTTGGGTTGGATGATTAGGCCAAAATGAAAATAAATCAGTTTCTTATTTGTGTCTATATGAACATGTATGTATATGTATATATGCCTTAGAAGTTATAGTTTGCTATGGTGTTTCAGTTATTTATTGCAAATGCAAAGCTCTAATTCTATTACATTATAATCTGTTGTGTTAGAAACTCTTAATCTAACCCAAGATTTTATCTTTTTACATATGTATCTGAAAAAAGAAAAAAAAAAAAAAAACTCTGACACAATTTTAATTTGGAGCCAAGTTGGACAAAATATGTCCATAACTGATAACTCTACCACTACCCGTCCAGTAGTATCAATAGAAAGTGTTGCATGTTGGCTGTTTCTTTCTTTTTATTTTTTTCTGTTTTTATTTTTTTTTCTTTTAACCAAATGAAATGAATTTGTTGTTTCCTGTTGTCATATTCTGGTGGTTTTCTTCCTTTCGATGAAATTGATAATTGAGTCTATGATTCGGGCACAAAAGAACAAAAACAAGAAAAAGTAAAAATGAAAAAAGAAACAAAGCAAAACAAAGCTCGCTGCCTTAACCACAGAAGTTGGATATAAAACATAATCTTATTAGTCATATTGAAATATAATAAAAGAAATTAAATATTTTATAAATTACAATCATTAAAATCCTTACCATAATTATTGTATAGTTTTATAACATAAAATATGACGTATTATAATAATTATTACATAATTATACTACTTATAATAATTATAACATAATTAAATTACTCTTTAAATATTCCAAAAAAGTGATTGGATTTCAATTGCAACAGTGGATTTTCTCTAATTTATTATACAAGACTGATTTATAATGCCCAAAGCATTGTCCATTATAAAGCTAAGAAACTTGGGCTGGTACTGACCACCAGGCCCAATAGTCATCCCACCCAGCCCAATCACCTACAACTCAAGTAACATCAAAGAATATTAGAAATAAATCAGAAATAGGATAATTACTCATAAATACAGGTAAGTATTTACCATATTTACCTTTATTGAGGTAAATTACTTGTAAAATGACCTCTAAAGAACAAAACTACTATAGTACGAAATTTATAAGTAAATATAATATATACGAAATTTAAACTTGTAACTACTATAGTTCTTTCATGTATATATACTATTTACCACATTTAATCTTGGTATTTACTGATAAATACTTGATTATTGAGGTAAATTACTTGCAAAATGACCTCTAAAGAACAAAACTACTTGATTATTGGAGTAAATCCAATAACGGCAACAATCTATAAGTTGTATCCACGAACAATTAAAATTTGAAACTGAAGACAAAATAATTGTTTTGCCCTTAACGACTTTGTAGATAATTAAAATAGTTCTAATATGACTTTTTAAGTTCCTTATTGCATGAAGTAGGTTCTGGATTCTTTTTACAGGTCGCCCTCATTTTTTACAAATTTATAATTTTGACCCGTTTGGTGAAATCAATGTCTTTGAGAAATTGTACAAAAATAACACAATACAAGTAGTGCAGCTAAACTTTTATGCACAATTATGGATACAAGAAAAGTTATGTTCTACAACTTCTCCCTTATGTTCTAAGATCTCTTCTATTAATGTCTTTACGTTCTTCCAATAATTCCTTAATTTTCGCAGCTACTTAAAAAAAAAAAAAAAAAAAAAAAAAAAAAAAAAAAAAAAAAAATTTTTAAAAAAAAAAAAAAAAAAAAAAAAAAAAAAAACTCATTTTTATAAATAATAATAATAATTGTAGTGATAATCACAATAATAAAATAAAGCAACAAAATATTACATCATATGCCCATAATAAAAAGAAGGAAAATGAGATATATTACCGAATGAAACTTTGCATTAGGGACGGAAAAAAATGATTATAGTAGTAATAAAAAGAAAGTAGCCCACATAATGAAACATAAATTAAACCCATAAAGTGGCATTGTTACGGTTTTAATCATGTTTCGTATTCTTATGTAAATGAGAAAAATTAGGAAGTACTCATGTAATGGTAATAATGTAAAATAAATTTAACCAAGAAAGTCGCCGTAATTTCAAAGATTAACCATTATAACACGTTTAATCAAACAAAACAAGGACCAAAGAGAAGTAATTAGACACCTTAAAAATAGAGCAACAATATATATCACATTCTGATGCAAATAAGAAAAAATAAGAACAACCCATGAAACTACAAAGAATGATTATAATAGAAAACTAGCCCTGATGAGGAAATATAAATTAAACCAAACCAAGAAAGTTAATTAATTTCAGAGAGTACATTAATTAACCATGATTTTAATGACGTTTAATCGCAAGAACGAAAAAGGAAAGAGAAGAAAACACGTTCATTTACCTTTGAATTGTCAGAGTTGGCCGAGGTCCTCGAGAAAGATTTCTCCGCAGAAAGAATGGGAGTGGACTTGAGGCGCCGGTACGGCAGCGGACGAGGAGGCCGACCAATGGCCGAGCAGGGCATGGCCGAGTCGCGCTTTGGCGCGCTCTTGGGTCAGGCGTTCGACGAAACGCCCGAAACCGAGCCTGAGGTCCGAGCAGATTCCAAAGGCGAGTGAGACGGAGACGAAATGGGAGCCAAGTTTTGGAGCCGGCGCGGCGGCAGACGAGGAGGCAGACCAGTGGTCGAACAGGGCATACTGCAGTCAAAAATTAGTCATGGGCATAAATAATTTATAAGTTTTTTGTTGGTTGAATTCTAATAGATCTAAAACTAATTATCATAATAGAATTAGAACTAATTCATAAAGTAAATAATACTGATAAACCCAAAATAAAGTTAAAACAATAAATATATAAACTATTTTCGAGATAAAT
>NW_010366042.1:1010770-1014798 GCF_000414095.1 Morus notabilis
GGGGGGGAAGGAAAGCAAAAAAAAAAAAGGAAGAACTGACTGTGCTTGAAGCGTTCGTTGAATTTAGCGTCCTTCTTGTCTTTATTTTCCGTTAAAATCTGCAGTATTTATTTACATTAAATTTTTATGAGATTAAGAAGATAGGAATGGATAGTAATCATAGAGAGAATACAATAGAAGACCTCGTAAAGGGGTCTATCCCTTTGGGCAGTGCCATCTTTGACGCGTTCGCCTTTCCTTCTCTTTGCTTCATCCAACTGTTTCCAAACAAAAAAAAAAATGTAATTCTAGGGTTTTCATCTTCAAGAATAAGATAGAAAGAAAGAAACATACGAATGAATAATTGAATTAGAGAATTAAAGGACAAATTAAAGATGAGATTCACCTGCTCCTCCGACACGAAATTCATAAGCCTGACGGGGGACCGCGTCGATTCTTCAGCCATCTTTCTTTCGATTTGGAAAATTGGAAATTAGAAATTAGAAATTCAAATTTCTTTCGTCCGAGAAGAGTCTGCCATTGGAACCGAGAAGGAGGTCTCGGAAAGCTTCGTTAGGGTTCGGGAATCGAGGAGAGAGAAGCCGGTGACGGGTGGTGGATGCGTAGAGAGCTCGGAGTTGGTTCGGGAGCTTCGAAGCCATGGCGTCGATGGTCAATGGCTGGAGTTCGGTGGTCGAGCAAAGAATGGCTTTTCCTTTTCATTCCCCCCAACCAAACACAGCCTGAAGAGATTCCAATTCCGTTTCACCCTACGAAAACAACATCAATACCCTAAAAACGACGTCAAAAAAAGTTTACTGCTGAGTTAAACGACTAAAACTTTTGAGTACAAATTTACATGTTCATCTCTTTCTAATAATTCCTCAATTTTGTCAGCCTTTCATATACCTTTTTTTGGTGCAGAACCTGACAAAATTAAGGAATTATTGGAAGGGGAACATGTGGATGGAAGAATTCATGAGAGTTGAATAAAAGACTGAATACAACTATGACAAAGGAAATCGTAATTTATAATATTTTTTTCTTTGAATCCTAATAGAACTACAATTAATAATCATAACATAACTCGAATTAGTTTAATGATAAATATAATGATAACACAAAAAAAAATTAAAATAATAAGTCTAAATTAAAAGATAAATCCAAATAAATCCCAATAATAATTGACAAAATGCACCAAATAACAATTTTTCATATATGGCAAGGAAAGATATCGCATATTTTTTAAAACATAGTAGTAAATTGTAATTCATCTTTTTCTCTTTAAAATAAAATATTTTATTCCATTTTTACCCTATTTTTTCTAATAAATTTGTAACTTATGCGTATGGAAATAAATAGTAGAGATGATTCTTTGAACAATTTAATAGAATACCTGATGGGTTCAAACTTTATCAGTTATTTCATTACTCAAACAAATTCAAAGGCACACTATGATTATTAGGCCCGTTAGGTAAAAAAAAACTTAAAATTGGTAGGGTGTTAGTAAATTAAAGCTTTCTTTTTTTAAAAAAAATGTAGTTTATAATATAATTTGATGTTTAAGGTTTCTAACATTATTAAAAAACCTTTTATTAGAATCTTTTTTCTTAACAATATAATTTGATGTTTAAATTAAATCTTTTTCCACCTCTTTTTTTCCTTTAAACCTCTAATTTTTAAAAAAATAGTAAATTATAATATATATTTTTTAAAATTAGTAGATTATAACATATTTTTTTAGAAAATATGCAGATTATGGTTGACACTGGCGATCAGATCGTGAGTTGACACAAACTCAAATAAATCCTCAATTGAAACAATAACTCAAATGTGTACATCTAAACAAAAACTCAAGTTACAACTTTAACTCAAGTTATAACTCAAATTCAACTCAAGATCTAAACTCAAATCACTATAACTCAAAAAAAACAACTGAACAAGCCCATAATTTGCTATGGTATTTCAGTTATTTATTACAAATGCAAAGCTCTAATTCTAATACATTGTAATCTGTTGTGTTAGTATCTTAGTTCATCCATTACTAAGCTCTAAATCTAACCCAAGATTTTATCTTTTCACATATGTATCTGAAATTGATAATTGAGTCTATGATTCGGACACAAAAGAACAAAAACAAGAAAAAGTAAAAATGAAAAAAGAAACAAAGCAAAACAAAGCTCGCTGCCTTAACCACAGAAGTTGGATATAAAACATAATCTTATTAGTCATATTGAAATATAATAAAAGAAATTAAATATTTTATAAATAACAATCATTAAAATCCTTACCATAATTATTGTATAGTTTTATAACATAAAATATGACGTATTATAATAATTATTACATAATTATACTACTTATAATAATTATAACATAATTAAATTACTCTTTAAATATTCCAAAAAAGTGATTGGATTTCAATTGCAATAGTGGATTTTCTCTAATTTATTATACAATACTGATTTATAATGCCCAAAGTATTGTCCATTATAAAGCTAAGAAACTTGGGCTGGTACTGACCACCAGGCCCAATAGTCACTGTGTTGATTATCTAATAAAAAATTAATAAAAAATTTGTGTTTGAATCTTAATAAAACTACAATTAATAAAAAATTTAGTCATGGAGATCATAATTTATAACTCTTTTATTGTTTGAATCCTAATAAAATTAAAACTAATAATTATAATAGAACTCGAACTAGTTTAAAAGTTTGTGTTTGAATCTTAATAAAACTAAAATTAATAATCATAACCGAACTAGAACTAGTTTAAAGATAAATAATAATGATAAACACAAAAAAAAAATTTAAAACAATGAGTCTAAATTAAAAGATAAATCCAAATAAATCCCAATAATAATTGACAAAATGCACCAAATGACAATTTTTCACATATGGCAAGGAAACATATCGCACATTTTTTAAAACATAGTAGTAAATTGCAATTCATCATTTTCTGTTTAAAATAAAATATTTTATTCCATTTTTACCCTTTTTTTTTTCTTCTCAGTGTCCTCCCTCTCTATTTCAGTAACATTATCTCTCTCAGATCACGTATTCTCTTCCCCGCCAGAAGTTGAAGCTCTTCGACAACGGCGACTCTTTGTGATTCCGGCATTAAGCCGAGCTGGTCGGCGACTCTCTCTCTAGCCTCAATCGCGATGGAGTAGATCTCAATCTCTGCGATGGCGAGCGACAGGCGATGACGAAACTCATGGGAGATCGCAAGGAAGGGGGTCGGAGATCGTAAGGACCGGTCGTTGTCGTATCTGAGGTGAAATAGCAGATCTGATCTTGGCACTTTTTGGCTAGATCGTCACCGTCTGTGTGTCGTCCAGAACAAGATCCATTAGGTCTTTGTGTTAATATATCTTATTAGAATATTTGTGTAAAGAATATTCAGAGTGTCGTTTTCTTTCTACCATTTTTGACCTTGTGTGAATATGTAGCTAGCTAGTCAAACTTGTTTTCTTCAATATTTTACTGTTGGAGAAGACGTCAAACGCATGCTATTGTCAAACAGCAAAGGAACAAATGATTAACCGAGAAAAGGGCAAAACAAAGAAGGATTAACGGCGGTTTAGTTCGCTGATTTGAGTTTTTAATTCAAGTTAAGATGTGATTTTTGTTGGTTGCCGAATCGAATCCGGCTGCGGAAGCGTGGTGGTGCGGGGAAGAGGCGGATCGTGTATAACAAAAATTTTCATAAAACTTTTGAGATACTCTATAGATTATATTAATTTATGCACGAATAAATTAATCTCATTAACTTATATATATCAAGAACTCAATCAGGAAAAATACCTGGAAGCCGACTCGGATGATAACTTGAGTTATTTGACCACGAACAGTCCTTGCTCCAATCTTTGTGTTTAGAAAACCAATGCCTTCCACGTCAATTCCTAGAATCCACGAAGACGTGTGTGTGGGCACACATGAGACAAAATGGGTTACAGTAAACACTCGAATTTCTACAAACACCAACGTATGCACAATGCGGAATTTTTGGAGAAAATTTTTTTTTCCTTCCTCTCTCTCTTGAGAATT
>NW_010366043.1:0-791 GCF_000414095.1 Morus notabilis
AGCTCGATGAAGAATCAAAGTATGCTCTCTTTTTCTCGCTATTATTATAGTTAAATTTTAATAACTCGTGAATTATTTAAGTATTTTTAGTATTTTATTTTTATTTATGTAGTTAAATTACTTAGATGAGATGATAAATAAGTAGAGAAAAAAAAACTTTAAAAGTAAAAAAATGGGAGCAACAGATCTAAGCTCTTTGATGAACAATTAATTGATGATATAAACGTACCGGTGATGTACAGTATATATAGTATGGCCCTTGTTATATATGTGTTGTATCACGTACTTACCGTAATAATCATGTTGTGGTTCTTTAGCCCCCTCCACTGGTATAAAAATATGACGTGAATGCCTTGACAACTAGACATTATCCAAAACTATGACCACTATTAGACCAGGACAAAAGTTTGTGTAATTTTTTCTTTTAAAAAAATGTGTGATTATTACTATTATTTTTTTAAAAGTTTGTGTGTTCTGGCTCTTGGAAATTGACCACTACCCCAACACTTTTTGTTTGCGCACTGAAGTTTCAAGTGCTAAACTAGTGGACGTGTCATGTCTTGAGTATTTTATGGCTTACTTATAAATACTGGTTTATGGAACACTAGTAGATTATGATTTAACAAACACCCTCAAAGTGCCTTTACAAGAAGGTAATTGTCAACCTTTTTGTGTCACCTCTCATATAAGAGTAAGACTTTTTGGGTGCGTTTGGAACTCGTTCCACAATGATTTTATTTTATGTATGAAAATAAAAATAAAAACGTTTTCAATCTCAGACAGAAATTATT
>NW_010366044.1:0-1120 GCF_000414095.1 Morus notabilis
AAAAAAAAGATAATATCTATTCTATTTTTTATTTTTTGTTTTCCCTAAATATCATACCCGAGTTTAGGAAAGAGAAACATGAAGTGCTCTTATACCATTTATACTGAAAAAAAAGAAGATTTGGAACCAATAAGCATGACATACACATTCTTTTATTTTTAAATGACATACATTGATATTGATTGATATATGTAATCTAAATCTAAATATCATAAAAAAGCATAATCAGTTTTTTTGGGGGAAAGAAACGTTTCGTCCATTTCTCTCCTCACAATTAGCCACGTTGTTTTTTAATTCTCTGGTGGAAAAACGATTGTGTGCGGTGAGCTTTAGCGTAAAGGCCATGTGTCAAAACGTAATTGGGTATCTCCTTAAGTGCACTTCATGTGGCACAAAACAGACCGCTAGATCAAAACGCCGCCATGTGTTGCAATTTTAATGATCAAGAAGAGCACACTCACGTGAAACTGAAGTAGATGATCCCGCGCATCTCTTATTGTGGCCGACAGCCTTAACCACGTGTCATGCTTTGATTCATCGAAAGAAGCAAGTGGTGGGGCCCACCTCCAGTGTTGCTCACGCCTTTGTCCCCTGCCCCACGCTGGACTTACATCTCCTTGTTCATTTGTTTCACGCGCCAATCACAGCCGCTGACTTTTTAAATCCAACGGCCTGTGATAAATCCCATATTATTTTTTAATTATTATTAATTAATGACTAATTTTTAATGGATTTGTAGTCCGATTTTATCCGTTTTAACACCATTTTGTGCCAAATTTTTGATACTACTTAGATAAAAATACTCTAAATAATCGAATTAAATTCAAAAAATACACTAAATAAAATAAAATCACATCAAATTAAATTAAACAAAACAGGTCCATACGGGCCTATGATGCAATATCTAATCGTTCATTTACGTGGCAATGTTTTAAACAACCATCAATATAAAAATTACAATTCATATGACACATTAGTTTGTATACAAAAGTCAAGATTTAAGTTGGTGTCTCAAAGATTATTCATAAGATATATATGAACAGAAAGACTGCGTTTGGTATTGATTTTCGTTCCCAAAATCAACTTCTGCTTGTAGCAAAAGCTGATTTTAATGTTTGGT
>NW_010366045.1:0-7178 GCF_000414095.1 Morus notabilis
GCATAGCTTGAGTCATCGGCTGACCCGACTTGGAGGAGGCCTCTCCCTTGTTCTTCTTCGACTTGCTTGGGAGAATGTACCTCATGGTAGATGGCACGGCTGCGAAATAAAAAAGGAATCAGATCCTAAATAGGTCGACTATAACAAATCAAATTGTACTTTCAGGTTACCTTTGAGGAGATCTACGGGAGGGACAACTGGTTGGTGCGGAAGGTCAAGAGTGACGATCATACCGTACAACCGGCGGTTCTCTGGTGTATTAAGAGCGGTAAAGCTGCGGTTGGAGTCAGAGAGAGAGAGAATTTGCTCGACCCGCACTAGAGCAGTCGAAGAAAGCTTTGGTCGAGAAGGAACTTCACCTACATTCAAGAGCAAAATATGAAAGATAGCTCGACGAACGGAAAAGTTTCTATAAAAATCCAACAAAGTGAAGACCTACAGTATTTGCTGAATACTGTTTGAGTTCCCAAGGGACACTCACCATCGAGCGGGTGGGAGTTAAAGTTGCCACCAAGGAAAAAGAATTGGGGCTTCCACCTATGGCAACTAGAAGTCTTCTCGATAACAATATGGGGACTGGAGGTTTGGATTTAGAGTGGGACCATAAATAAAAGAATCCCCTCTGACCCGGGGAACCCCTAAGGGCATAACAATACAAAAAATCCTCGATGGTTATGTTGATGTTCAAAAATTTCCTCCACAAAATAATCATGGAGTTTATTGTCACGTAACAATTGGGTGACAACTGTGCCGGAGAAATCCTATGGAGGCCACAGAGGGCCTTCACGAATGGGTGAAAAGGAACAGTTTGTCCAAAGCTAAGGGATCTGATATATACAGTCATATGGTTGGCAAGGGGGTTATGAGCTCTATCGTTAGGGGTAGGTACAATTAAGTAAAAGTTATTGGCGTCGATCCCCGCATTGTGAAACGCTCTCATGGAAACCTGGGGCTTTATTTTTGACGGGTTGACATCAGTCACCATGCCCGAGATACCACTCGTCGACGCCACCCCATAGCCACGACCTTCAGGGGTGCCGACTCATAAACCATCATCCTCATCGTCTAGGAGAATGAGCTCATCTGGCTGAGGGGTCGAGACTGACCCCTCGGCGTATTCCTCTACTTGGCGGTGCAGAGAATCCCCGTTGTCAATCAATACCGTGCTCGACGTCACAGCTTCCTCAGGGTCGTCCCTGACCCTGGATGTGGAGAGCTCTCGAGCTCTAACCTATTTTGGTGACATGTTCTGGAAATAAATAAAAAGAGGTCAAGTTAGGGCCTAATGGTCGAGAGGTCAGAAACATAGTTTGAGAAGAGACATAAGTATTTTTGGATTAAAATGACATAAGAGCATGGGACTGACACTGCCAAATTCACATAAACCCAGAAATAGGGAGAAACTCGTATAAGGGTCTCCAAAACTCATAAATGAGTCTGAGAACCCCTAACGAGAGTGACTAAACCTAAGTGGGTACTAACACAAGGACTCAACCCAGATTCACAAGCACCAACATTGTTCGAGTAAGCTCATTTTTATAACTATATTGTCCATTCAAAATGTTATTTTTTGCGGGAATTAGTTTCAGAATCACGTACAAAGAGTAAAGGGCCAAAACAGCTTACTAGTTCTTGAGACGGTCTGAAAGGTTGAAGATGGAGGAGAACAATGTACAGAGAACGTGCACGAAGGTCGAAATCAGAGAAAGGAAGGTTCTGGAGGAGATCTGGCAGAGTAACGGCGTGGTTTGTAAATGAACGACCGTGAACTGTTCGAGGGGTATATATACTCGAAGAATGGAAGCCCAGAAGTCTCAGGGAAATCCAAAGGACTTCAGCTCTTGACCGTTGAATTCGAACCAACCCCATCCAATGGTGAATCCGAAGAGACATGATCTAACAGCTGGGAAAAAAGCGGGAGAGATGAATCTAATCCAATGGTTGCAACTTTCCCCCCGACTGCCACGTGTCATCAGGGTACGAGAGACGCGACTATTGACATGATCTGTAACAGGTCTATAAATAGAGTATGCCTCCTCCATTAAGTTTTTTACGCACTATTTTACTACAAGAAAAATTGTAATCGATAATATACTAGTGCATCCACAAGTGGACGTAGGCAAAGAATTCTTGCCGAACCACTATAAACTTTTGTGTTCTTTATTTTTCTGCAAGGATTTTTCTTGATTAATCCGTGAGAGACGTCTACGAGTGTTCCTAGAGAGAGTTAATTTTTAGTTGACTAAATTTCACCGTCAACAATGCATAAAATCAATGAGCCAAATAATACATGAACTTTCATTCAATGAGCCAAATAATACATGAACTTTCATTCAATGAGCCAAATAATACATGAACTTTCATTCAATGAGCCAAATAATACATGAACTTTCATTCAATGAGCCAAATAATACATGAACTTTCATTATCTTCAAGAAGCTTTGACACAAGAATTCATTCGATGGAGTCATAATTCCAACTGTAGTTTTTCTCAGGCACTTAATGGAAAAAAGAAAATAGAAATAGCAGATATGTGAAAAATGGAGTCCTTATGAAAAGGAAAGTATAGCGAAATGATCAAACATTAACATCAAGCCTAGAAACTTTGATCTTTCAAATTTCAATTTTAGTACATTAGTTAGCTTTGAAATTTCGACTGCCAATTGGCTTGGACATTTTTTTTCCACTGAAATTTAGGCTCCATTTGGTTGGGGTGATAGAGAGAAAGAATGATGAAGAAAGTTGGAAGAATGAGAAATATGAAGGATTGAGATGGTTATAAAAATTCTCATGTTGTTTAATGATCTAATTGATGACCAAAATATAAAATATGAACCTACTCCGACTATATATATATATATATATATATATATTCAGTAATCAAGCCTCCCAACTTGTCAACAAAGTTAGAATGATTGAGAAATATGTTCCCTATGAAAAGAAAAAAAAATGCTATTCACATGCCTTCAGTTATTTAGGTGTTAAATTTTTGACAGAATTTATAAAAATTAAAAATTAAAATTGAAAATATTTAAAATTTTAGGACTAAAATAATAAAAAAATGAAAATTAATTTTTATAAATAGATTTTAAATTTTAGATGTTTTTAATTTTACTCTGTAATTAATTTATAACAATTATATCAAATATTTAACGCTTAATAAATAGAATGATTGAAATTGTAAAAGAGAAGTTTTAGAGATTAAATGTGAAATTTTTTAAAAATTAAGGATCAAAATTGGGGATAAATTTTGGGATTAACCCCAATGTTTTTTAAAAGAAAAGAATAAACAACACTCTCACGACATGTTAGTACTGACAGCAAAAGTTTCCTTCCCTCACAATCATCCATCAATTCCGCCATTCCCAACATAATAACATCTTCATTTTCCTTCCCAGCTGCCGAATCCACCCAACCAAATTAAACAAAAAAAAAAAAAAAAAAAAAAAACCAGCAGAGGGAGGTCTAAGGGATGAGTAGGAAGAGAGTTTTGGTGGTGGGAGGCACAGGCTACTTGGGCCAACATGTTTTGCAAGGCTTTTCCGACATTAAACGACACACCCAATTCGATCTGGCCTTCACCCATTTCTCCGTTCCTCCTCCTCAGGTTTTGCTTGATGCTCTTCCTCATTTGCTAGCTTTCAATGTTGATCTCAAAACTGGTCTGGGTTTTCAAGCCATTTCGGATTCATTTGGCCAGGTGGGTTCTCATGAATTACAAGAAAAAAGTTGTTCTTTATTATTATAATTTTTGTATGTGGATTTCTAATTATGGAATATGTGGATTGCATTGGTGGGTTTTCTATTATAATGCATTTGGAATTTGAGAATTTGTCTAGTTTTTGTGTACTAGGTTGATGAGAGCTTATATGGTTTTGTGAACTGTATATGTGATATTTATATGGGCTTATTTAGTTTGTTATTTACTGTTGTTATTTTCCAACTTTTTTGGCGTTCAAATTCTAGCAAAGAATATGAGACCTTTGACTGTATTTGATACTTACAGTCATTCTCTTAAACTTGTTCTGTTGAGAGTAATTTATTTATATTTTTGTGAGTGTGGATCTATTGGTAATTTCATTTGAATTGCATATTGAGATGCAGCTAAGAATTCCATTCTATGAATTATCTTAGTCTCATGATGAAAAGATGATGAGGACAATCTTGATTAATGACTTGAACCAGTAACACCGTTTGAGTTTGCAATGCCAGCCTGATATCGTGGTGAACTGTGCTGCGCTCTCTGTGCCTCGAGCCTGTGAGGTTGATCCTCCTGCTGCAATGTCTATTAATGTGCCGTCTTCTCTTGTAAAGTGGTTGTCGAGTTTCGGAGTGAATAGCACCCTTTTGATCCATTTGTCAACTGACCAAGGTTAGTTATGCCGAGCTTTGTTGTTCTATATTGATTTCTATCTACTTATCTTTTTTTTTTTTTTTGTTGGTCAAAAACCAAATGAAATGCAAAGGAAATGGAAAAGAAAGTAGGATAATTGCTTTAGCACAAATAAGTTTCTTCTTCAGCCACCAAGCAAGGTTCTTGGGGCGTTTTCAACTGACATATTATTTTCTCTTTTATTCTATTATACAGATATTCTCTCAATTAAACTGAGCTGCTTTCATGGCATATGCATTTTATAAGAGACTGTTATGTAGTCTAGAAATCTAAGAAAAAGATCACGCCTGTTATAAAGAGCTAGTGGTTTTAAAAGAGATCTGTTATGTAGTCTAGAATCGAGTCTTCTGTTTTCTCTTGTTGCTCCCTTTATTTAATTTAAGGTCCGAATGACCAAGATGAAGAAAGTAGTCCTTTATTTCATAAGCACCAAATCCTGAAGCCTGACTAAGTTTCAGCATCTTTGAGCAGTACAACCTGTTTATAATTTTTAATATTTTGTTATACTATCATTTGGACTAATCGGTTTGAATGAATTGCTTTGGATGAAGCCATAAGATTTAACTTATATGCACATCCTCAAACGTGGCCTCCGTTATGCTTTACTATTTTTCTTCATTTTTCAACAAGAACAAACACACAATCAGACTAAAGATCTTGTACTTCAAGCTTATGTTTGTGCGTAGATTGTGACCGCTCTGGTTTCTTATCAGTTTATGAGGGGGTGAAGTCCTTCTACAAGGAAGAAGATGTAGCTATTCCTGTTAATGTTTACGGGAAATCGAAAATTGCTGCAGAGAAGTTTATTTCTGAAAACTGCTCAAATTTCGCAATTTTGAGAAGCAGTATCATTTTTGGGCCACAGACAATCTCACCAGTTCCAAAATCTCTTCCGTCAGGTATACATATTGAACTCATGCGTCTTTATATTGTGCTTTTGCATCTATGTTTTTGTCGTTGTTTCTTTTGTTACCGAGTGAGCTGACATTGAAGACTAATGTGTCAAAATATAATTATCTGGTTAATGGATGAAACCAAATTTCAATTATGATATTCTATTTGTATCCTCCACATTTGGACTTGAAACGATGAAATTAAGCTTACACGTTTGGATAGCTTGATAGTTGATAGGAGTGATCTAGTTTTTCGAGATTAGACTTTGGAGTACACAGTTACTTTATGGTGGACTTAAGATTTGGGTTCTCTACAATGGATGCAGTGGATGGACGGTGTCCTCTCCAAAGGAAATACTGTTGACTTTTTTCATGATGAGTTCCGATGCCCGGTGTATGTCAAGGACGTTGTTTCTACCATACTAGCTTTGTCAGAAAAATGGATATAAGGTATGTAATTTTCCAAAATTTATTATTCGACTACAATAATATTACATTGCCTGCTATTATGTGATAAAAGTGAGGCTGCCTATGAAGTCCCTTCCGCTAATCACGAGACCAGAATTATTTCTGCTCTACTAGAAGGAATGGTTTCCTGAGGATATTAATTGAAGAACAGGACAAATTGGACAAAGTTCAACCTTTCAATCTGTTTTTTATATTGTTCACGAGATTAGATGGGATTATTTTTCCTTTTGATGAGCATGTTTTCACCTTTCTTCTCTTATTGAGCTTTGACTTGTGTATTGATGGGTTTTTGCTTTGTTGACATGCCTAAGATGGTAAGAAATTGCAGTTGCTACTAAACGTTGGCGGACCGGACAGGGTATCCCGTGTTCAAATGGCTGAGACGGTTGCAGATCTCGGAGGCTACAATAAATCTTTGATCAAATCAGTCTCTGCATCATTAGTAAGTATACCTTTTAAATTCCATTTAGATGGAATAAGTAATTGATTTACATGTCTCTTGCATTTCAAATTTTCATTTTCTAAATTACAGCCTATACGCATCAAGTCATACCAAGATCACATCTCCCAATAATGCCCATCAAAAGAAGTTTTATTTTTCAGCCATGTGTTTTCCTACTTTGTCAACTAATTAAGGGCATGTTTACTAAACCGGAATGAAATATAATGAAAAAGTTAATAAGTTTGGAACGTAAAGGAATTAAATAAGAATGTATATCATTGATTTTCTTTTTAGTGTTTACTTATTTATTAGAACGTGAATGGAAAAAATTTAACTTTACCTTCCTAGTGTTCACTAAACTTATAATAGGAACTTATCAATGAATAATTAAAATGTCGTTTTTCAAAATTATAACTTTCATTATTCAAGGTATAAGTAAATTTGCCACGCCGGCCCGAAGCCCGAATTTTTCGGGCTCAGGCGGGCTGGCCCATATGCCGGCCCGTTCAAAATTTAAATTCGGGCTCGGGCAGCCCAAATTTTGTCACCACGCCGGAGCCCGCCGCCGTGTAACCACCTCCAACCGCCGTCCGCCAGAGTTTTTTTTGAATTTTTCAGGCCAAGCCCGAAGCCCGAAATGCCCGAAAAAAAGTTAAAAAAAATTACCGTTGTGTCCAACCTGAGAATTAGCCTGAAAACCCAAATTTTGCCCGAAAGCCCGACTTGCCCGAAAACCCATCCAACGGCTACTTTTTTACCTGTTGCCGCCTGAACCCGACCCGCTGAAACCCTACTAGCCGTTCCATCTCCGAAAATTTGAAAAAAAAATCAATTTTTTAACCCAAAAATTTTCCTATAAATACCCCTCATCCTCAACACATTTTTCTCACTCAAACTCTCTCATTCCCTCTCAATTTCTCTCAATCTCTCTCAATTTTTCTCAATCTCTCTCGATCTCTCAAATCTCTATCAAAATTTTTTT
>NW_010366045.1:7755-39148 GCF_000414095.1 Morus notabilis
TTTTATATCAACCACTTAGTTTTGTAGAGCATCCTAATTGGCAACGATATATTAAGGTTGTACATAATCCTAATGCACAATTCACTTCAAAAACTACTCTTAGGAAAGATTTATTAAAATTATTTTTTTTAAAAAAAAACATTAATAAACCTTTTACACTCTACTAGCGGGTGCGTTGCGTTAACGGCATATATTTGGTCTGCCATTGCCAATAAAGACTATTTAGCTATAACCGGACATTACTTTAAAGGATTTGATTTAGATAAAAGAATATTAGGTTTTAAATGTGTTCTAGGATCACATAGTGTGGATTTAATATATAATACAATTTTAAATGTAATTGATGAATTTAGACTAAGAGATAAAGTAATGGCTATAGCATTAGATAATGTTAGTGCCAATACAAAAGTAATTGAGTTCTTTGAAAATGATTTAAGTTTATTCGGTGACAGTATAATTTTCCACCAACGTTGTGCATGTCACGTAATCAATTTAATAGTTAAATCCGGTTTAAAAGAAATGGGTAATCACATTAAAAAAATTAGAGATAGTCTTGCATGGATTCAAGGTAGTAACCAAAGACAAGAAGATTGGTTTAGGTTCTTACAAGCATTAAATATATCTCCTAGAGCATTAGCGTTAGATATGCCTATAAGATGAAACTCAACTTACATTATGCTTCAACAATACATCCCCTATAAGGATGCCATAACAAATTATATGTGTGCAAAATTAGGCGTATGACATATAGACGAATTTGATTGGTAAATTGCCAAAGTTTTATATTAATTTTTAGGTAGGTTTCATGAAGTTACTATAAAACTTAGTGGAACATACTACCCAACATCACCTTTAACTTTATGTGAACTTTTAAGAATTAGTATTTTATTTAGCGAATATAGGGATGACTCAATCTTAGGAGTTCTTATTCATTCTATGGAAAAGAAATTTAAAAACTATTGGTCTAAGTTGCCTTTGTTGTATGGTTTAGGTACTATTTTTGATCCTAGGTTAAAATTAGACGGTTTAGAAAGTGGTTTAGAAAACTTAGGTGAATTTTTAGGCATCAACTGTAAGGACCAATATCCAATAATAAATGAAAAAATATATTTGATCTATAGTAAATATGAGATTAGGTTTAGAGTACCTTCTAGAGTACAGGAACCGCAACAACAAAACGAAAACCCGCATTCATTCTTGAATGTTTTCGGGTTGAAGAAAAAAAAGAAGACAACTCAAACAGAAGCTGCGAGTAAATCTTCATCAACAAGTGACAGTGGCAGCGGCGGCGACAGCTTCAACGAGTTTATGGCGTACCTCAGTGAAGGCTTAGTAGTCGACGGTACGGCAGAATCGTTTGACTTAGTTCAATGGTGGAGGGCACGGTCATTAACTTGGCCAATCCTAACTCGATTGACAATGAATATATTTTCGATCTCAGTTTCTACTATTTCATCCGAACAAGCCTTCAGTATGACAAGAAGAATACTTGAGGAACGCCGGAATGCATTGCAAAAGGATATTGTTGAAGCCTTGGTTTGCATTAAAGATTGGGATCGAGCTGATCAACGTCTACAGGATACAATTTCGCCGGCAAGCCAAGAATGGATCGATGAATTTAATTGATTAACATTTAATTTTGAAGACGATCATTCAGCTTCAAATTAAATTGTAAATTTGTAAATATGTATTTACTTTTGACATTGTATTTATAATTGTATAACTTTGTAAGTTTGTAAAATTTGTAATTCGTCACAAAATGATTGTACTCTTTTTTTCTTGTCAAGTTTTTACCCCAATTGAGTTTTTTTTGGTAATGTTTTTAACGAGACAATCATGAATTACAAATTTAAAAATTAATAAAGAAATAATTTTTTTATGTAATTCGTATGTTCATTTCAAATTTCAAATTATAATATATATATATATATATATAAATTTTAACCCAAAATAACTTAATATTAAAAAAAAATTTTAAAAAAATTCGGACTCTTCGGGCGGCCACGGGCCGCCTAATACAAGCCCGCGGCCCGTTCAAGGTGAAATTCGGGCTCGAGCGGGCGGCCTGAATTTCTCGGGCGGGTCGGGTTCGGGCTCGGGCAAAAACTCGCTTTTTTCAGGCGGTCGCGGGCGGCCCCGTTCAAAGTTCCAGCACTATTTGCCGTTTGCTTTTATTAACCAAGAATCTATAGCAAGAGGATGCAAGGAGTGACCAAATTATCATTTCTGATTTTGTAAGTAAATACACGATTAAATAGATGAGGAAACACTTCTCATTTACTTTTTTTTTCGTTGCAACCCTAATAGTATCATGATGCTGATTACCAGTCTAAAATCATGCTTTTGAATTTAGCAACCAGCAAATCATCTTCGGTTTTCTCTTCTCTGTGGCTGACAGTTTTAAACTTCTGCGTTGAATTTTAAGGTTGATCGAGAAATAAAATCCCCTGTTGACATATCCATGGATATCACCAAACTGGTTCAGACACTTGGTATTTCTCCGATTTCATACAGAGATGGAGTGAGATTAACTCTTGCAAGCGAGGCCAATTAATGATTGCAATTAGTTATGATGCTATTTCATTCAATTACCGCCTTACCGTTGAGTAAATGCTATTTTGAGTTCAAGAGTAACTCTATTATATGATTAAAGCATTCTTGTACAAAACGAAAACGAAACAATAACAAAGATGTATTTCTCCGTACATACTCATGAAAGTCTTATAGAGTACTCTCACATTCATCCAACAGTGATCCATTAAATGGATAATTCGTCATTGACTTTCACATAAATTTATATTTACTTGTATATGCACTTGCTTATATAGTGCGTAATTGGTGCAAATGGTCCTGAATTCTTTATGGAATTTGCTACTAAAATACGAACTGAGGGACTTAATGGATCAAGTGGCACTTCCTAAGGAGTACAAGATTATTTGTTTATTTGTATCATTTAGCCTTGTGTATTAAAGTTTTAACTAAAGTACAAAAGAGAGAATTAGACTAGTTGGCTCTAATGCCCCCTTGAATTATCTTTTTTTTTTCTTTTTTTTTTTCCGGGCTAGTACTTTGCTTCCCGAATTATTTTATTAGGACCCCATACGGTGATTTGTCCTTGTCGATTCAGTTTCTCTGTTGATAGGATTGAACCCACAATAACATTCATCTCAGTACATATACACATATAAATTTAACAGGAGGGAGTTGGTATCAGTTTGGGACTGCAATCATTTTCCTGTATCTATCACCCGAATCGTCAAGCTTTTGGAAAGTTTGATTTCAACCCACAGGAGTTAGTCCTGATGTGGCATTGCCAATTACTTGGCTTTCTCGATGCAAACTAGTTTGCCGGTTAAATTGAAGTAACTCTCTCGTGCCTTCATTCATTTTATCAATTTGAGTTTTTAATTTTAATTTTATTACAATTAAAAGTTCTCATAAAAAATCACATCTAATATTTTTTCTGCTACAGTGAAAAACTCTTACATAAAATTACATCTCAACTTAAATTAAAAACTCGAATTCGTGAACTGAACGAGACCTAATTTGATCAACTTTTGAATTGGGAAGCAAAGTGCCAATTAATAATAATAAAAAACGGTTCTTACTCTTAGTACCTATGAAAATAATTGAAGGGGGTAAAGTGTCAATGAACAACAAATAATTCTAAAGTGTCCTTAGAACCTAATAAGATAGTTTAAGAAACAAATTGCAAAGAAAAAAAAGTTTAGGAACGTCAATGGGAAAAAAAAGTAAATGTTATGAATAAAAATAAGGATTTTTAACAATTTTCCCTATAAATTTTAACTCTCTGACACTTTGGCTTCGTTCGTTTCGCTAATTTGAGTTGAGATATGATTTTATGTGAGATCTTTTTACTGTAACAAAAAAGTTAGATGTGACTGTTTGTGAGAGCTTTGTACTGTAACAAAACTCGAATCAACGAAACGAACGAGGCCTTTACCACCTCAACTTGCAAACTAGTGCAAACCCCATTTTACTAATCATCAAAAGTGACGCAGTTCAAACTCAAAGTCAACCCTTGAAAATATATGAATTCAGATTTTCACCTTCTATTCTTAATTCATAATTTTTTTAGTCAAATAATTACACTAACAAAAGAGTGTTTATCAAGAATAAGAGATAAAAGTCCAGACTCATGCACTCTCAATGATAAATTCTCTATTTTTTCGTATTTTATAGGATAATTTTGACAAATACCCCTTAAAATGGTACCATTAAAGATTTTTAGATCTCAACATTGGCCTATTAAATTTTGTCCCTTTGGTGAATTTTGCCCATTTAAAGTAAGTAATTTGACAGATTATCATCTATAATTTGACAAATTACGCTAGCAGTGGATTTCCGATCACCGGCGGTAGGTCTTCCATCATCGGTGGCGGGCATAATTTGACAGATTACTATATATTGACAGATTATTATAAAATGGATAGCCTATCATAGTGTAAGGATAAAACTCCATAAGGATGTCTTTAAGAGTCATCTTTTGCAATTTTCTCTATTTTTTTTTTTTATATATTTTGTCTTCTTTCTCCCACCGCGCATTGTGGGCCTTATAAACATATAGGCTCAGATAATTTTGATAAGTACCTCTTAACATGGTATAATTAAGGATTTTTAGGTCTCAACATTGACCTATTGAATTTTACCCTTTTAGAGTAAGTAATTTGACAGATTATTATCTATAATTTGACAAATTACGCTGGCGCAGGTCTCCAATTATCGGCGGCGGACATAATTTGACAGATTACTATATATAATTTGACAGATTATTATCAAAAGGTAGCCTATCACAGAAAAATGGTAGAACTCCAGAATGATGTGTTTACAGGTTAATTTTAGGTAATCTTGATAAATACCCATTGAAATTGCATGTGTTAAGATTTTTACCATTTACTCTTGATTCATAACCTTTTTAGTCAAATAATTACACTAATAAAAAAATAAATATTTATCAAAAATAAAAAATAAAAATTTAAATATATACTAAAGTAAATTCTCCATTTTTTTCGTCAGTTCCTGCCATATTCCCCACATGCTCAAGACAACTTCGTCGGCCACAAGCCAACACTCCATATCTAAAAGAGAAAAACACCCTCCTATTCCACTACATTTGACAAACAAATACCAATCTATCGTTGAGTAAATATGCAGTAGTTACTGGTTCGGTTTTACTTTTATTTTTTATATTCATCATTAATTTTAAATCATAATTTATAATATTTTATAATATATTTTTTTTAAAAATATATATATAAAATAAAAATAATTTTAAATTATAATTTTAAATACATAAACCAAACGTCCTTCCTCCCAATCCCCAGTCGCATCTCTCTCCTTTTAGCTTCACCATTCCATATATATATATATATATATATATTCTACGACTTTATATTCCTCCGTGAGATCATGTCGTTTTTCTGTGTAATTGGATTCATCTAATAAATATCCTAATTAGGGTTTTGGTTGTCTAACATTTGAGATTTCTGATCCAAATTCTTGTGATTAGATTGAAGGAAGAAGAGAGAGGTTTCGATAATCGAGAATGGGAGGAGCTGAGCACGGACATGGTGAAGGAGCTCACGGGGATTTCAGGAGCAAGGTGTGGAGTATGTCGGGGGGGCCCTACTGTAGGCCCAAGCACTGGAAGCGCAACACCGCCATAGCCATGGCCGGCATTTTCCTTATCTGCATCCCCATCGCCATGAAATCCGCCGAGCTTGAGGTCTTTCTCTATTTTTCCCCCTTAAAAAATGTCAAATGAGAAATTCTAGGGAAGTGAAAGAAATTGGACTTGCTTTAGGATCTGAGGAACTCAGAGCTTTAGCCGTGTCGTTTCTGTTAATACTTTAGTTTCTTAGCTATCAATTAAGATTCATTTTTTGGGGACAATATTCCTTTTCTATAATATGATTCTCGGTTTCTAAAAGTTAGTTGCGATAAAATATTGATTTTTCCACGAGATAGTCGTAGATTGTGAGTTTCTTGATCGTTGTTAAAGTGAAGGTTATCTGTGCAGTGTTTTGGTTTGTTGAACTACAAGGTCTTGCTCAGAAATGGGATTTAGGTTAATGATGGTTGAGATTGTGGCATGGAATTGCATTTTTTTTTTTTTCAAACCCACTTCTTATAAGATATCATGAGGATTGAAGTAGTGGTACAATGTTAACTTGTTCCCCGGTCCAAGTAAGGTCCTAGTAAAATCATGTATTTTCTTCACTCGTGTTGCTTTTGCAATGGCGCTTGTATGGTAGCTTTATCCTATAGATGGCCCTTGATAGGATAACAGTAGAACCTTGATCCATTTTCAACTTGATTGAAGCCGAATATTGACTTGCTTTAGGCACAAATTTGTCTTATATTCATATTTCATACATACTATATATATATATATATATATATTTTGGATTGTAACTTCTGATAACTATATGCACAGTTTCAATATTTCTCCTCTAACATGTAGTAATATGACTCTGTGCTTTTAGTTGGTGTACCATAGTGACAATTTTCTTACACATACTTTACTAAAAAAATCACGTTTCATGGTAGTAACATAAATCTGTGGCCTGTGCTTATGATACATACTTTGATATTTGATATTGGTACTAAGCATATTTAAAATCAATTTGTGAGAAAAATCTCAAAATATTCCCTTGAACTGCGAAATCCCATGTTCAGCCTTGTCTTCTCAAGAATGACAAAAATATCCCTTTGGATTATCAATCCCTTAAAAATCCCTCCCCTTTGAAACCTCTTAACTGTCTTAATATCATAAATTTTGATAAGATGCTAAGTTCATTTTGCTAATCAGTCTTGTTCATAAGTGGTGGTGTTCAAGATAATATAGTTGCTAATCAGTCTTGTTCATATATTTACAATATAAGGAAAAAAAAAGGTTATCTTTCTTTTTCGTTTCTCCAGTCTTTTCTTTTCTCTTTTTAGAGAGATCATGTTACTGACTTGATGTTAGATTTAATTGGGGATTAGTTGTCTATATATTTTTTATGTAGCAATGAGAAAAACTTTGGCCATGCATGCGTGTTGCATGTTTAGTTGGCAACTTGGGATGCTTTGTAAGGTTGATATTTTGCACAATGCATCTAAATAGCACCCCTCATGAAACAAGAGGGGGAGAAAGTAAGCTTCCCAAAAGGCTTTTTTTTTTTTTGTGTGTGGGAATTTGATTCTATTCCTTCAACTGCTGCGCCTATGAGGTTCACTTTTATTTGATTGGAATATTTGTATGAGTTTATGACAACTAGATCTGAGAAGATCATATTTTGTTTCAGCAACGGCCACATTATCCTGTCCGGCCAATTCCCTCGCAACTCTGGTGCAAAAACTTTGGAACTAAAGACTATGAATCCATTAAGGACGTCCAGTGAAAGAACCAGTGGAGGTTGGCTATACCATAATCTTGCACTTTGGGAAATATCATGAGCAGCCATTTAGGACTTGCTGTTGAGATGTTTTGAAAGTTGAAAAATAACTCATGGCTTGAGTTGTATCTCATTTTACTGTCAATGACAAATAAGTCGCTGACTCGTTTTGCTTGCATTTCTTTTACAAAATATCCATATTTGTGATGATAGTATTTGTCTTCTCAGCAGTTCTATTTTAGCACCAGCAGTGCCAACACTAGACTTTTGTCCATAACAGTCTGCCATATGAGTTACAGTGCTCTTTAATGACTATTTCTGTAAAGAGTTTAATTTTGTTGACAGCCTCATTATCTCCAAATCTCATCTGATGAGGAGGAAAAGGGTTTTCAGCACTTTTTGGCCTCTTAAATTTCTTGTAAATGTGCAAGTTCTCCTCTCAATTCTTAATTTTGATAAATTATTTTCTAATTAATTGACTTTGTGAAGTGACGCTGAGCTGATAAAAGATGTTTATGTTAGAACAAAAAAAACACAATAAAATAAAATGGTCACGTGGGAGGTTGGATAACTTTCTGGAAGAAGTGGGTGTGTGGGCAAAAGTAAAATGTGTTAGTGGAGAGTTTGGTGAAAAATAACGCGTGGAAGTTTACAAAACTGTTATATAGAAGTTATCTTTCACATCAGTAATTCACATGAGTAGGGGTAATTCTTGAGAGATAAAAGCAGTCAATCATGTTTGAGTATTGTGAAAAAAAGCCAATAAGAATAAAAGTAGAGGATTAAAAAAAATGATTGACTAATTAAAAAAAATAAATAAAGAAAAAAAGTAGTTTTTAATGGGTTTGCTTCGGACGTTTATATATAGGCATGTAAGAAAAATAGAAGGAAAGACCATTGACCCCTGTACAATCTTTGTGGCAGGAAAAAAAGTGAATTGAGTATATTACGAGTGAGTTGAAAAAAACTAGAAAAAAATTGTCAGAGAAAGGGAAAGAAAGGTAAAAAAAATGTGTGGTTGTAATTCTATTTAGTTTTTTGTGTTTTCCCTCGTGATGTATCTCAGTCCTTTTTTTATAAATTTCTTTCTAAACTCTCTCTTGTACCGAAATGTCATCTTCAGAGAAGAAGTTCATTTGTCAGCGTTGATCAGATCCATGCTTCAAGGTGGGTTGCAAATTTTGAACCCAGTAAAAAATTATTATGAGGTTGCAAAATTTAGAACCTCTAAAAATAGAGTTGTAAGAGTTAAAGCTCTATAAAATCATGAGGTTGCAAACCTCCAAAAAAATTAAAATAGAGTTGCAAGTTTTAGAACTCTAAAAAAAAAAAAAATCATGAGGTTGCAAGATTTAGAACTTCTAAAAGATATTAAAATAGAGTTGCAAGTTTTAGAACTCTACAAAATCATGAGGTTGCAAGATTTAGAACCTCTAAAACAAAATCTAAATAGAGTTGTAAGTTTTAGAACTCAACAAAATCATGAGATTGCAAGAATTAGAACCTAAAAAAAAGGGTATGATCGTTATGATGCAACCCAAAAAAATATACGTGTGTGTAGCTATGTATATATGTGATGAATTTGACCATAATAGTGCAGTTTAAAATGTTGTTATAATTTTCAGTCTGCCTTATAAGTGCAACCCGAAACAAAAATTGATGACCACTTACAAAGAGTGTCTTCGTTTCCTGTAAAAAAAATGGTAGTCAAAAGACTGAAGTAAAAAAATGACCAATGATGAAAGGCTAAACAAAAAAAAAAAGAATTACCTTTTGTTCAGCAACGTGTAAAAGACTACCTCTCCTTTTGTTCCTTTTTAGCTGAAAAGCAATTACTTTTTTCTTGCTTGGAATGAGAAGATGGCTCTATATGTAGACAAAAGACAGAATGCATAATGTAATTAAAACTTCGTCAGAATAAATTGACGATTTGATGCAAAAAATAGAGAGAAGAAGATTGACTGATGGTGAAAGAAAATAACCAAAAGTAAATATATATTTTTAAAGAAGCCAAATAAACAATTTGGTTGATGGCTCTACACGTAAATCAAGGGATGATGGCAATTGATGCTGCAAATCAAAGTTTTGATAGAAGTCTAGATTTTCTTCTTTATTGACGTACACACATAAATAAGTATCTTTAGTGACCTTTTTGAAATCCAAACACATCCGAAAAATATGTGTACCATATATCTGTTAAGATGTGATTATTTTCAAAAATCACGAAAAAAATCTAAAATTAAAATTCGCCCAAAAAGTTTAAAGAGATCATTAACCTCACAGATAAAAGATCACAAAATTTCACTTTAAATTTTAAAATTCAAGAACTACGACGAGTTGATTCCATTTTGGATATGTAGGCAACTTAGATATGAAATCTAGATGCAGTCACAATTTTCAAATTCAAATTAAATTCCATATTGGAATTACCCAAACTTAAATCTCAAGTCAAAATTCTAAAATCCTTTTAATAAGGTCATATACCAAGGAATTATTCAAATCCAAATTTGAAATAGGAATTATCCAAATTCAAATCTTAAATCAAGTTTTAAAAGGGCCTTTTAATTCCTAACACGGTTATATACCGACGAATTTTCCACATTTCAAATCTCAAGTCAAATTTTTAAAGTTCTTTTAATTCCTAACACGGTCATACACCAGGAATTATCTAAATTTCAAACCTCAAGTCAAATTTTTAAAGTTCTTTTAATTCCTCAAACGTTTATACACCAGGAATTATCCAAATACAAATTCCAAATTTAAAACCAAATTATCTAGACACAAATCCCAATTCTAAATTCGAACTACAAGTTGCTTGATCCCTTAACAGGGTATATAGGCAACTTGACGAAATTTATTAAGTTCAGCCACAATTTTAAATCAACCCAAATTTCCCAAATTCACAAGAAAATAGAATTTACTGTTTTAATTGGAATCAAAAGGTTTTTCCTTGTACCAAGGGATTGTAATTAAGAGGTTATTCTTATAATCTTGAATGGGTCGAACTAAACAATAATAAACTCCTATACTAATTAAATCCTAGTATAGGTGAAATTATGTTGTGTGTGAAATATTATTTTAATATTAATAAATATTTTTACGCAACATAATTTTTGGCATGCTCGGTGAGACCTATTCTCCTTTTCATCTCCGGTTATAATGGTAATATTTAATTATAATAATCATCTAAATGTAACCATTTTTGTCATTTTATTTTGCAAAATGACACCACAAGTTACCGTGTACTTCCATCAACTCCCATCCGTAAGGATTGCTGGGGGGCAAAATAAGGTGGAGTTTAAGACGACCTTCGCAATCAATGCGGCACCTACTGCTGCCATAGTGCCAAAAGTTCTTAAGGTTTGCAAAGCGAAGCAATCTTCAAAGGCTCTTTGCGGTAAGGCTGCCAAAGGATTGAAGAAGAGATCCGCCAAAAGAAAGTTTAAGCAAGCTGTGAAGACCGTAGCTATTCTCTTTCTGAAGATCGCCGAGGATACGAAGGTTAAAACAGGCAAAATTGTCAAGACTTGTCCTACAGAAACCGTTAAGATCACAGATCAACGACCAGTTCAGATTATGATTGGTTCGATTCCCATTAACATCGATACGGTAGAACCTGTTATGATGACTAATACTGAAGGGATATCTACTCCAGCTTCTCCAATAACAAAAGAGGTGGATAACTTCACTACATCACCAAATGTTTCAAAGACTCCCAAAAAGAGTGTACAGAAAGGGAAAGTAAAGGCAATAGTCGCTGAAAGAAATCAAATGGGTTTGGTCACTCAATTTGGAGAAAACTCAACGAAGAAAGTTAGAAGTGGTGGACTGAGAATGCCACGAGTGAATCTTGGGCCATTATTCAACGATCAAAACCAAGAGCGAGATGACGAAGGATTGATCATTATGACCAAGAATTGTCTAACGACGAAGCTTACTATTGACGACAAAGTAGAAAGAAATGCAATGGTACCATATGAGGGACCAATCACACGATCAAAGGCACGTTGTATGCATGATTCTTCTGGTCCTCAAACGATTAGAGATACACCTCTAATAGGCCAAATGGAAGTGTCAACTACTGATAACGATATAGAGTCAAGAAATATGCCAGTTTTAGTTATTGGAACGACAAGTATAGACGAGCAAGGTGAGTAAATCCAAGAATTGAGAAGGATGCTTGTTGAGAAGGAGGTTGAAGTCACAAAATTCTCTGTACATTTGCAAGAAAATGTGGGTGTAGGTCAAACATCTGGAATAGGAAAGACATATGCATCCCCAATATTCCAACCAGGCTTGAGAACTGAGATAAGACAGCCAGCGGATCCAATACCACAACCAGACTTGAGGACGTTGATTATGGATGGAATATGATAATATTAAGCTATTATGTGTATGCCAGTATTAGGGTACCGAAAGCCTTACCCGGCACATTATGATCAAATCCCTTTACCTTGATATTATGTAAGGTCAAATTTTGAAAATTTGATGGGATAAATGGGTCTCCACACGAACATTTGGCATACTATACCTATGCATGTGGCGAGACTACTCAATCAGACGTATTATTAATTAGACAATTTGTACAATCTCTAAAGGAGCAGCATTCACGTGGTATACACAACTTCCTCCACGTTCCATTATTACATGGGATAATATGCAAAAAGCATTCCTAGCCCAATTTGTCTTCTCAAAAATGAAAGTAACAATCACAGATTTAGTGGAAACTAAGCAAAGACCGGGGGAAAGTGCAAATTACTTTATCACTAGATGGAGGAATCTTAACCTCCAATGTCCGGAAAAATTGATAGAGATTTCTGCGGTTTCCATGTGTGCTAATAATCTCGTGCTAGAAGTAGCTACTTTTATTGGAACTGTGGAACCACAATCTTTTAATGAATTGGTTTCAAAGGCAAGTGTAGTCGAAAGGCAAATAGCTCATCAGAAGGTGCCATGATGAGATCTCACCCAGAAAAGAAGAAAGTTGAAAATAAAACGCCATTAAAAAAAACTGAATCAATGGCTACCTTTGTTAAGAATGACAAGAATCAAAACAAAGGAAAAGTAAGAGAAGAGTCAAATAAACTCACTCTTAAGGAAACAAAAAAGGTTAAATATTCTTTTGATGATGAGGATGTAGAGCAAATTATTTTTGATGAGTTGCTTGCTACAAAAGCAATAAAACTCCCTGAGCCAAAAAGGCCGAATGATGTTGATAAGACTGATGATCCTAATTATTGCAGGTACCATCACAACATCAGTCATTCCTTAAAGGATTATTATGCCTTGAAGAATATAGTTGAAAGAACGATCAAAAGAAAAGAAATAGAAGTAGATTTTTCATGTCCAAAAGTAACATCAAATACCGTCTCATTAGTAGAGGACGACCGCTTACCTGTGGGTACCCTACGAAGAGGTGCCCTTCCGGTAGCCTTTGAAATAGACAATGAAGTAAAGATTGTCAACATATACCCTGAGACACTCACTCCAAGCAATGCTAATATGCCCACATTATATGAATTCATGAATGAACCAAGTATTGAAATGTGGGAAGATCTACCGGGCAATAAACCTAAGTTAGGGAATGAGTAACACCTTCATGTGAATAGGAAGTCCAAGAAGAACAAAAATCGTTTACAAAAAAGTGCGAGGACAATCGAACATTCAGGTATTCAATTTTTCGAGAGGGCCGAACTAAAAAAGAACAAAAAGAAAAGAAGAAGAGCCAAGAAAACAAGGAATCTTAATGAAGAAGAATACATGCAACCAATAAGAACGCCATTCACGCTAAAAGAATTTCTGCCTAAAGCACTTCAAGAGGAGCCTAGAGCTTCCGAAGAACAAAGGAGCAATAGTGATATCACCTCTAAAATATCACTAGAGGAAGAGCCACTTTATGATGAAGATGCCATTCATTGTTGCACGATTTCTGAAGAAGAAGGATGATGAGAAGAAGAAGGGATGAAAAAGCTCGTTTACCTTCAAAATGTCGTTGATTTAGAGGAGGTAGATGAAATAACACTTCGGGAAATGAAGCACAACATTCAAAAAGTAAAGGAGGTAAATGAGCTCATAAAAGCCAAGGAAACCACAAAAACTAAAGACAATGGAGCTCATCCTAAGTCTATTAAAGAAGAAGAAAATCGCTCAGGCCATGTTAATTACAAGAGTCTAGCTCATTTAAAGCGTATTCCTGCTTTGTTAAGTGTTTATGATGCTCTATAAATATCTCCAGAGCTCAGAAAGAGAAAATAGAGGCTCCTGGAGGTAAAGTTTCATCTTATGAGATCTATGCTTATTGTATGGCATGCATCTCCTTTAGCGACGATAACTGTCAACTTGGTGAAGAAAACCGCAATCGACCACTTTATGTTATAGGAATGATTCTAGATACTGAAATAAACCGCATAATGTTATATGGTGGTTCGGCGGTAAATGTACTCCCTTTGAAAAGTCTCAGGGTAGTTGGCTTACAACCTCGACATTTATCCCCTTTCCCATTGACAATGCAAGGGTTCAACCAAGCGGGGGAGAGAGCATTGGGGAGTATCACCTTAAAAGTTGAAATAGGTGAATTAAGCTCAAATGTCCTTTTCCATGTGATCGATTCAAATACTTCCTACAACGTGCTGTTAGGAAGACCGTGGCTCCATGGCTGTGGCGTTATCCCTTCAACACTTCATCAATGATTTAAGTTTTGCAAAGAGAGGAAGTAATGAAAGTAAATGCAGATCTGGACCCGTTTAAAGGGGAACATGTAAACTACGCTGAAGCCAAGTTCTACAAACCAACCGATGTCACAATCTTAAAGGATGCCAACAAAATGTCAAAAGGAGAAAAGATGAAAGGCACCACCAAATATGTTAAGAGCTCATCCAAGTCTGATCAAAAGATGACTTTTAAGTACGTGCCAAAAAGTCAGCGAGCTCCTGGACAAAAGGCTTTAGCATCCGTCAAGAGTGTAGTTGAGACATTAATGACCAGTTTCACCTTCCCACTTCGGAAGCTAGATCAAACTTTCCCAGTTGGAAAAATGCATACCTCAATTATTTTTTACGAACACGGTAGCTCAAACAAACGTGTTATAACTGTCAATTAAAACAAGCTAAGGGCATTTCCTAACCCCATGTCAAGAAAATCAAAAGCGAATGGCAAGAAAGTTTTTTTTCAAGAAACAACATGGAAAGTTGTAATTAATCAAAACAACTCTTCTTTGAAAGTTGCCTTTGAGCCTGAAGTGTTTACGAAGAGAGAACAAAACATCTTCTCAGAAGAAAATATGAGAAATACAACACCACAAGTTTCTGTCTTTGAAAGAATTAAATATCCATATGCATTTCGATCAAAAGGGTTCAAAAAGAACAAGAAGTGGAAGGTAAAAAGATAACAAAAATCCGTTTCATTAGAAAAAGAAGATGTTTCTAGTAATGAATCAGAAAATCGTACACCTGAATTCTCAGAAGAATTCATTACACTGTACCAGCTCCTTCGGGATTAGAAGATGGAGGACAAGCAACAGTTGACGAGCTTATGGAAATTAACCTCGGTACAGAAGAGGACCCAAAGCCAGTTTTTGTGAGTGCTCTTTTGACACCACAAGAACAACAATCATATGAGCAATGTCTTCGAGAATATCGAGATACGTTTACTTTGAGTTATAAAGACATGCTAGGGTTAGATCTAAAGGTGGCAGTGCATAAACTGGTTGTATCAAAGGATGTTCGATATGTAAAGTAAGCCTAAAGACGTGTTCGTCCACAGCTGGTCGTACAAATTGAAGCAAAGGTTGATAAACTAATTAAAGTTGGCTTTATCCGGGAAGTCCAATATCCGACTTGGTTGGCAAATATTGTCCATGTACAGAAGAAGAACGGGAAAATTCATATTTAGTGTGGATTATAAAGACCTCAACAATGCTTATCCAAAGGATGAGTTTCCACTCCCGATAACTGAGTTGTTAGTTGATGCTACTACTGGATTCGGGGTGTTATCCTTCATGGATGGATTCTTGGGATATAACCAAATCAAGATGGCACCAGAAGATGAAGAGCTTACTACTTTCCGAACACCAAGATGCATTTATTGTATATAGTGATGCCATTCAGACTTAAAAATGTAGGGGCAACATATCAGAGGGCCATGACGATTGTCTTTGATGACATGCTCCATAACACGGTTGAATGTTATGTCGATGACTTGGTAGTCAAAACTAAGGAAAGGGAGCACCCTTTAAATGACCTTAAACGAGTTTTTGACAGACTCCGACAACACCAACTTAAAATGAACCCCTTGAAATGTGCATTTGGTGTAACTTCTAGAAAAATCCTTGAGTTTATGGTGAGACATAGAGGAATTGAAATTGATCCAGTAAAAATAAAGGCTATCACAGAAATGCCTCGACCTCGTAACCTGTGCTAGTTACGAGGAATGTAGGGGAAACTTGCATACATAAGGAGATTCATTTCTAACATGTCTGGTAGATGTCAACCCTTTACACAGTTAACTCAAAAGAATGTGCCATTTGTATGGGATGATACATGTCAAAATGCTTTTGAAATCATAAAAAGATACTTGTTGAATCCACTAGTGCTTATGGCTCCAATCATTGGAAAACCATTGATCTTGTATATTGCGGTGCTTGAACACTCTTTAGGAGCATTGTTAGATCAAAACAATGAAGATGGGAAAGAGCATGCCCTATACTATATAAGTAGAACTTTAGTAGGGGCAGAACACAACTATCGCCCAATTGAAAAAATGTGATTGCCCTAATCTTTGTTGTCATAAAGTTACGCCATTATTTGTTATTTCACTCGGTGATTCTCATATCAAGGGCAGATCCCTTGAGGTACATACTCTTAAAGCCGGTACTCTCAGGGCGTCTCTCTAAATGGTCTATGATCTTGTCAGAGTTTGATATCAAGTTTGTTCCACAGAAAGCAGTTAAAGGCCAAGCACTCACTGATTTCTTGGCAGCACATCCCATTCCTGACAATATGGAATTGCCCGATGATCTTCCAGACGAAGAAGTATTTGCCACTGAAATGTCTTTCTAGCAGTTTTACTTTGATGGAACAGCAAGAAAAAATAGTGCTGGGACAGGCATTGTATTCATTACACCATGAGGAAGGTTAATACCATATTCATTCTCTATTCTCGCAACTTGTACAAATAATGTTGCAGAATATGAATCACTGATTATTGGTTTGGAAATAGCACTCGAAATGCATATAAGCCATCTGAGAGTGTTTGGTGATTCCCAGTTGATCGTCAAACAAATAAATGGGGAGTATGCTGTCAAGAATGAGAACTTGACTCCATATTACAAGAAAACAAAGCATTTAATGTCCTAGTTTCCAGACATCATGCTAAGTCACATTCCAAGATCAGAAAATGACAAAGCTGACGCCTTAGCTAGTCTTGTAACATCCTTAATTTTACCAGACGAAAAGGGACTACAAATAACTATTGGTGAACGACTTCTGCTACCACCAGTAGTCAAAAGAACACAAGAGGAAGAAACGATAAATGCAGTCACTTTTAGTGAAAATACAGAGGAAGCAGATTGGCGTCAACCATTGATCGATTACTTCTAGAATGAGGCATTACCAAATAATCCAAAGAAAAGAATAGAAGTACGACACTTTGTATAGACGATCTTTTGATGGAAAACTATTGAGGTATTTATCAAAAGATGAGGCATCACATGCCCTTCAAGAAACACATGCTCGAACATGTGGAGCTCATCAATTTGGCCCTAAACTTGCGGCACAAATAAAAAGATTAGGTTATTATTGGCCCACCCTGGTGCAAGATTCGATTAATTTTGCTAAGCGTTGCAAGTTATGCCAGCTTCATGGAGATTTCATCCATCAACCTCCACTGCCTCTTCACTCATCAATAATGTCATGGTCATTTGATACTCATGGTTTAGATGTAATTGGACCTTTCATGCCAGCATCCTCAAAGGGTCATATGTATATTTTAGCTGGGATAGACTATTTTTCAAAATGGGCTGAAGCGGTACCTTTAAAAGAAGTAAGAGCAGAAGATGTCACAAACTTCATAAAGACCCATATAATCTATCGTTATGGAGTGCCATCAAAGATCATCTTCGACAATGCTCTTTATTTCAGATGCAAAGTAATGACGAAGTTGATGGAAAAATACAAATTCCGACAAGGATTCTCAGCAAGTTATAATCCATCCTCAAATGGCCAAGCATAAGCCTTTAACAAAGTGCTTTGCAAAATTCTAAAGAAAATGGTGTCAAAGAACAGGAGAGATTGACATGAATGCCTCCCATAAGCCCTATGGGTTTAGAGAACCACAGTATGAACTGCAACAGGTTACACACCATACAATTTAGTTTTTAGCTCTGAGGTCGTACTCCTATTAGAAGTGTAATTACCATCTCTCAAAATTGTTACTCAATTAATGGCGCTAGACGAAAATGTCCAAGTGAGACTAGCTGAGCTTGAAGCATTGGATGAGAAAAGGCTCGCAGTACAACAAAAGCTCAAAATTTACCAAGCCCAAGTGGCAGGGGCCTTTAACAAAGTTTGAAGCAAAATGGGATGGATCATACGTCATCACTAAGGTCTTTCCAAAAGGGGCATATGAACTTTCTGATTATAGAGGGTCACTGCATTTACCCCTGTGTAAATGGAAAGTTTGTTAAAAATTCTATGCCTAAATGGGGAGGTACGCCTCCTAACACATAACCCGTAGAAGAAAGATAATAGCGAAAGTAAATAAATAAAGCAAAGTGAACTACGAATGGCTTGATCCCCTAAAGGGGTACGTAGGCAATCCAGTCATAAACTAGATGCAGCCACAAAATAAAAAAAACACATATGTTCCCCCATAGAACTACGGAAGGCTTGATTCCTGTGAAAAGGATATGTAGGCAATCTAGTATAAATTGGGTGTCTAAATAAAGAAAAAGGAGGGACGAAATCATCATCAATCTTTCTTGATGAATGTAGCCAAAGAGTCATGTATCTTCTGAGATTCATGCTCCTGAGACCTAGCTTCAGCTGTAGCTTCTTGAATTTTAATAAACCTTGCAATCTTAGCTTCAACCTGCAGTTGCTTGATTTCATCACTGATCTTTATGTGTTCATCCAAATAATTCTTTAGCTGGGAAACTGCATCTTTTGCGGATTTTAATCAATCTTCATATGAACGTCGTAATTGTCGCACCTTTTGCTCAACTTCTTTCACTTCTGCCTCAAAAGCCTCAATATTCTCTACGGCTGATTGAACACTTGGAAGATCACTAGACAAAATATCCATAGCAGTAAGATGCTCCTTTTCACCATGAATCAAATCTAGAATTAACCTTTCATTCATGGAATCTTTCTCTTCGATAAAAGGAGAAAAGGTGATTAAATGTTTCTCTGAATCGAACAAACGGTTCACGGTGTCTCTAAACCAGACGAACTCACCTCGAGATATTCTCTTCATATCAATGAGGAAATCTATTATTTTAAGATACTCAGACACCTGAGAGCGATAATTTAAAGTACTCTCTAGCGATGTTGAAAGTAAAACCCAATCAAAGATTGACTTCAACATACTGATCAAATAATCCCTAGTAGGTTTATCTGAAATTTGATCAATGATGGTAGAATTCGACAAATGACTTTTAATGTAGAAGGCACGTCAACTGCCAATGGGGGAGGTTCATATGGGACTTCAACAATAGCCTGCTCCCTGAAACTTTCAAAATCTTCAGGCTCTTCATCGTCTAGAGTCCTAATTGTATCAATTACGTGGTTGTCAGGAGATGATGGGGTCCCGATGACTTTTGGAAGATCTTCAAATCTTACTGGCTTATTTTCTGACCCAAACGATGAAGTGATCATGTGAGCGTCAACTTGCATATGATCAGAACTAAAAACACCAGTTTCAGTATTTTGGAATGAAGAAGCAGTTCCTATATCCATATGTCCAGGTTCTAGAGACTTTGTTGGGAAAGAGATAGTTTTAGTGGTTGCATAATCAGGCTCAGTAATCTCTGTATGTCTCATTCTTTTAGGATTTGTATCTCGCTCATCACCATCACTTGATCGAGAAGCTTCATGAGTATTAACAACATCCGCCAGAGAATGAGATCGAATGAAAATGTCTTCTACAATGGCATGAAGACGCCGTATGTCGATAATCACATATATATCATCTTCTTTGTATGGCTTTTTCTCAAATAATGAATGAAGATTTTTCACTGAGTGCCCCAAGTAAGGAGTAGTGCTACGCATCCACTAACAATAATACCACCATGTGCACTGCCCTATGCGGGTGGCCCTCGGTATACGAAAATAAGTCCCAGTATGTCTTTTTAAAAATAAATACCAAGCGTCGGCAAACCCATCTATCCCACAAGTCCTTTTCGCATCAACCGTAAAACGAAACTTATCTGAAGGAACGCCTTGGTCAAAACCAAACTGGCCAGCGAATCTATTTGGATAGTATGGTTCTACAAATACAGCACCACCTACCCTCACAGGGAGTAAAGCTGCACGCATGGACAATAAAAGTTCAAATTTATCGTCGGTTAAGTCTTCATCATCTAAGTAATCCGTATCTCTCTCTTCATGGTATGAATATGGGCAGTAACGGACATACTGTTCATCGCGTAGCATATGCCTACTTCCAATCATAGTTCTTTTCTTAGATTCGATTCCAACATATTTATGCAACAAAGGCAGGTTATTGTTGTCTTCCTAATCAAAATATAAATAAGGAAAGTGTTCGGCTAACCATCTGATGACATAGTTCATTGGAAGAAAAACATGGCTAACATTGAATCCATTCATGCCTGGGGCATACTCATTAAATGCGTGATAAATGTATCCCAAAACTGTGGGGGCAAGTGATACTCTCGTGTCTTGAGCCATCAAAGAGGCCATATAAAAAGTTTCAGGCCTTATGTTGCCACCTTTAGTAGGAAGGATGAAATGACTTAACCACAGTGATAGGAATGCAGATAGCATACCAACTTCTGAAACCTACAAAGGAAGTTGTCTTAATTGGCTTTTTCGAGGCTTCTTATGGAAATCTTTAGAATGGAAATCTTGAGCCTGCTCATTTTTCAAACCGACATACATATGTTCTCCTCTATAAAAATATTCAGTCCATTGATCCCAAGATACAAATTGAGTTTTCAAAACATTGCATATGCGGGAATGGATCCTTAAAAGTTTTGCAATGCAAGGATGATATAAAGAAGAGTTCAATAACTTCTTATTTGTTGGGATAAATTCTTCATATAGGATTCTCAAAATAGGTAAACCTCCGATGGTTTTCAGATCGTATAATGAGATTCCCATTTCACCACCAATATGATGGAGAGTATTGCTTGTTGGTCCCCACAATTTAGCAAATGCTCGCCAAACATTATAGTTATGAGAAAAAGGATATTGCGCAACAACTACTGCATCATAAATCTTTGCCTTCTTCAAAACGTTGCGGTTACGACTTATAATCTTTGCAGTCCACTCCATTAAATAAGGTTGGAAGTGTGCCGACCATGAAAATTGAATTGCAAAGGAGGTTTCTTTTTTTCTTGTAGCATTTGGTGCAAACCAGGATAAAAATTAGGAGTAACCGCGTTCCTAAGATCCCCTTCATGCCCATTGTCAACTTCCTCAAGGGTTTCAACTTTGAAAACGACACCTTTCTGTTGACTTATTTGGATGGCGTTTTCATTACTATCGAAGAGATATCTTAAATAACCAGAATGAACTTCTTGAGAATTAAGCAAATAAAGGGGACCGCTAAATCTTGTTGAAGCTTGAACTTCGTCTAAACCAACTGAACGTTGGTAACTTGGCCCTGAAGTAAGTTCTTTGCCAGATTCCTCGGGGGCTCATTCTGAACGAAGTTTCTCAAAAGCATCCATAAATAAGCCAGTAAAAAAAAAGAGAAGAGATGAATATAAAATTATTACAATTTTTTTCTTTTCTCTAGTATGCCACGCAAACATAAATGTCACGTACATACTCGAGGGGACATTTGTTAAAACAAAAAAAAAAAATACAATAAAAAAATGGTCACGTGGGAGGTTGGATAACTTCCTAGAAGAAGTGGGTGTGTGGGCAAAAGTAAAATGTGTTAGTGGGGAGTTTGGTGAAAAATAACGTGGAGAAGTTTACAAAACCGTTATTTGAAAGTTATCTTTCACATCAGTAATTCACATGAGTAGGGGTAATCCTTGAGAGATAAAAGCAGCCAATCATGTTTAAGTATAGTGAAAAAAAGCTAATCAGAATAAAAGTGGAGGATTAAAAAAATGATTGACTAATTAAAAAAAATAAATAAAGGAAAAAAGTAGCTTTTAGTGGGTTTGCTTCATACGTCTATATATAGGCATGTAAGAAAAATGGAAGGAAAGACCATTGATCCCCGTGCAAACTTTATGCAAGGAAAAAAAATGAATTGAGTACATTACAAGCGAAAGTTGAAAAAAAAAAAGAAGAAAATTGTCAGAGAAAGGGAAAGAAAGGTAAAAAAAAATGTGTGGTTGCAATTCTATCTAGTTCTTCGTCTTTTCTCTCATGATGTATCTCGGTCTTTTTTTATAAATTTCTTTCTAAACTCTCCCTTGTACCGAAATGCCATCTTCAGAGAAGAAGTTCATTTGTCAACATTGATCAAATCCATGCATCAAGGCGGGTTGCAAATTCTGAACCCAGTAAAAAATTATTATGAGGTTGTAAAATTTAGAACCTCCAAAAATAAAGTTGCAAGTTTTAAAGCTCTATAAAATCATGAGGTTACAAGAATCATAACCTCCAAAAAAATCCAAATAGAGTTGCAAGTTTTAGAACTCAAAAAAAAGATCATGAGGTTGCAAGATTTAGAACCTCTTAAAAAAATTAAAATAGAGTTGCAAGTTTTAGAACTCTACAAAATCATGAGGTTACGAGATTTAGAACCTCTAAAAAAATCTAAGTAGAGTTGCAAGTTTTAGAACTCTACAAAATCATGAGGTTGCAAGAATTAGAATCTAAAAAAAAAAGGGTCTGATCGTTATGATGCAGCCTAAAAAAATATATGTTTGTGTAGATATGTATATATGTGATGAATCTGACCATAATAGTGCAGTTTAAAATACTGTTACAATTTTCAGTCTGCCTTATAAGTGCAGCCCGAAACAAAAATTGATGACCACTACCAAAGAGTGTCTTCGTTTCCTGTAAAAAAAAATGGTAGTCAAAAGACAGAAGTAAAAAATGACAAATGATGAAAGGCTAAACAAAAAAAAAAAGGAATTACCTTTTGTTCAGCAACGTGTAAAAGACTACCTCTCTTTTTGTTCCTTTTTTACTAAAAAGCAATTACTTTTTTCTTGCTTGGAATGAGAAGATGGCTCTCTATGTAAACGAAAGACAGAATGCAGAATGTAATTAAAACTTCTTCAGAATAAATTGACGATTTGATGCAAAAAAAAAAAAGAGAAGAAGACTAACCGATGGTGAAAGAAAAGAAACCAAAAGCAAATATATATTTTTAAATAAGCCAAATAAACAATTTGGTTATGGCTCTACACGCAAACCAAGGGATGATGGCAATTGATATTACAGACCAAAGTTTTGATAGAAGCCTAGATTTTCTTCTTCATTCACGAACACACATATATAGTATCTTTAGTGACCTTTTTGAAATCCAAACACATCCAAAAAATATGTGTATCATATATCTGTTAAGATGTGATTACTTTCAAAACTCACGAAAAAAAATCTAAAATTAAAATTCACCCCCAAAATTTAAAGCGATGATTCACCTCATAGATAAAAGATCACAAAATTTCACTTTAAATTTCAAAATTCAAGAACTACGAAGACTTGATTCAATTTTGGATATGTAGGTAACTTAGATATGAAATCTAGTTGCAATCACAATTTTCAAATTCAAATTAAATTCCATATTGGAATTACCCAAACTTAAATGTCAAGTCAAAATTCTAAAATCCTTTTAATTCCTCATACGGTCATATACCAAGGAATTATTCAAATCCAAATTTGAAATAAGAATTACCCAAATTCAAATCTCAAATCAAGTTTTAAAAAGGCCTTTTAATTCCTAACACGGTTATATACTGAGAAATTTTCCAAATTTCAAATCTCAAGTTAAATTTTCAAAGTTCTTTTAATTCCTAACATGGTCATACACTAGAAATTATCTAAATTTCAAACCTCAAGTCAAAATTTTAAAGTTCATTTAATTCCTCAAACCGTTATACACCAGGAATTATCCAAATACAAATTCTAAATTTAAAACCAAATTATCCAGACACAAATCCCAATTCTAAATTCGAACTACAAGTGGCTTGATTCCTTAACAGGGTATATAGGCAACTCGACAAAATTCATTGAGTTCAGCCACAATTTTAAATCAACCCAAATTTCTTAAATTCACATGAAAATGGAATTTACTGTTTTAATTGAAATCAAAAGGTTTTCCCTTGTACCAAGGGATTGTAATTAAGAGGTTATTCTTATAAACTTGAATAGGTCGAACTAAAAAATAATAAACTCGTATACTAATTAAATCATAGTATAAATGAAATTATGTGGTGTGTGAAATATTATTTTAATATTAATATATATTTTTATATTAGAATCCCACATTAGCTGGATATATTGACATGATCCACTTAATAAGGTGAGGGCAATCCTCCCCTAACAAGCCGATTTTAAGCTGGTTTTATTAGGTTGAGTTAGGCCCAATATGCTTTGATTTCTGTAAAATGGTATCAGAGCAGACCCAGTTTTGTAATGTTGGGTCCCCCAATATCAACTTATTCGCAGCGGTTTGGCATGATTCACACTGTGCGTGAGGGGGCGTATTAGAATCTCACATTGGCTGGAGATATTGGCATGATCCACTTAATAAGGTGAGGGCAATCCTCCCCTAACAAGCCGGTTTTGTTACGTTGAGTTAGGCCCGATATCCTTTAATTTCTGTAAAATGGTATCAGAGCAGGCCCAGTCTTGCAATGTTGGGTCCCCCAATATCGACTTATTCGCAGCAGTTTGGCATGGTCCACATTGTGCGTGAGGGGGCGTATTAGAATTCCACATTGGCTGGAGATATTGGCATGATCCACTTAATAAGGTGATGGCAATCTTCCCCTAACAAGCCGGTTTTGTTAGGTTGAGTTAGGCCCAATATCCTTTGATTTCTGTAAAATGGTATCAGAACAGGCCTAGTTTTGCAATGTTGGGTCCCCCAATATCGACTTATTCGCAGTGGTTTGGCATGGTCCACATTGTGCGTGAGGGGGCGCATTAGAATCCCACATTGGCTGGAGATATTGGCATGATCCACTTAATAAGGTAAGGGCAATTCTCCCCTAATAAGTCGGTTTTGTTAGGTTAAGTTAGGTCCAATATCCTTTGATTTCTGTAAAAAGGCGTTTCGATCTAAATTTCAATCGTTGTCATCGGTTTTGGGGCATTGTGCAACATTTTATTAATTTTATGGAATAATGTGTTGAAAATTAAAAGTTAAAGACACGACTTGCCAAATCACTAAACATGATTTAAAACATGATTTAATTTTCTGAAGTAGGGAATTCTCTGAAGGCAAACGTAGGATGAAGAATTTAGTTTGCTGCAGCAGTGAAGATAATAGAAAAGATTTTGTTCCAGACAGACACGGGTCGGAATTTGTTTCTTACCTCACATTCAAGTGGAATCAAATTCCATGTGTTTGGACTTTGGAGCATTCAGTGATGTAGATCATTAAATTATCACCATAATAGGTGAATTTTCTTCCTAAATTATTTTCACCCTTTTTTATCGATGGGCTAACAGATTTTCGTACTGTTCAAGTTATTCTTTGTGAATGGCATATATCCTACGAGAATAAGCATATGCACCATAATTTTGGAAGGGGCATTTACAAACATATTATAAAACAAACAATATGCAATATCATTTTACTAGTTTTCTATTAACTTTTTGACTGATCATATATACATCTGCATCCATATGTGTGATGGGGAAAAAAAGACAAAAGAAAAAGTAGCAAAACTTCTTGTACCTGGCCAGGCGATTTGCAAATTCTTTGTTCCCTATATTCCTATTATAGGTCGAGTCTTATGACAGCCACTATAATTTTTTATTCTTATTTTTCTTCTCTCTCTCTCTTTTTTTTTTTTTTTTTTTTTTTTTTTTTTTTTTTTTAGTTATTTTCTTTGAAAGGGAAAAGCACCAAGTTGGCTTCTTCATATCCTACTAATGTCGAATGTGGACTGAACTGTATTGCATATGCTTTGACTGATTTCAGAATAAAATCAACAACTTTTTTTGCTTTTGTTGGCGTTGTCGTATTTATGTATAATTGTTTGATTAGATTGTGCTGACGAACTCTTTTAAAGTTTAAACATTCACACGGTAAAACACATTGCTGTGGTGGCGCTCACACGGCCATTGCTACTTTTGCTTTTTTGAGAAACTAATGTAATCCTAAATTTCACCTAAAATTAATATCAGTTTCCTGTAGTCATGGCAAAATTGTACGAAAGCTTAAACCAAGATCACTAGAAGATACATACATCCACATTTGAATGAGATAGGATAGGCTTGTATATTTTAAATGAGATGCGATAATTTGTAAACTTTGAACATTTAAGTTATAAAAGTAACAGACATAAATATCGTCACGATACTCTAAAGAAAACTTTTGTGGTGTTGTGAGAAAATTTTTTGATATTAATGCAGGGAATACGATGATTTGTGCATTTTATATTAGAAAATTGGAGTTGTGTAAATTATGATAAACCTATGAATTTTTAAGATAATAGAATAATTTGCGTATCTAGATGATATATTTATGAACTTTGAAGTTATAACGTCATATAGATTTGTAGACAGGGATGGGTTTCACTTTTATATAATCTTATGTAATCATGTATATTTAGGGTTAATGCCTTGAAGTGTCCACACTTTCCTTTTATTTTTTATTTTTATTTTTTTTCTTCTCATAAATATTTCAACTTAGGGATTACCATACTCTATAATATATATCAATACTAGATTTAGAAGGTAAGATACATTTGTGCTTTTAATATATGTATTTGTTTGCTCAACTATCATTATATATTCTATGTTTATTGATTTTATTCTATCATAGTTTTATATACGTTGAATTATTTCATATCTTTTTTATTAAGTTTATGAAAAATTTTGATATCATTTTCTAATTTGAAAAACAATAAGCTAGTTATATTTATTCATGTTTGCTTCTCTCTATTTGGAGATGCAAATGCTATAAATTTTAAGCTTTAAAATTCAAAATTGAGTTGTATAATTTATTTAGATTTTTCATTATAAGAAAAAACTAAAAACATATTTCTTTGTACAGAGATTTTCATACTCTCATATGAAATTGCTACAGACAAAACATACAGAAGGTAAAAGAAATAAAACAACGGGAGGAAATTCCCTCATACTAGTATGTTTAATAATTACGAAATGTAATTGTTTTTTTTTATATATAATTAATTATCTGTTTCTGAGATTTTATTTCAAATTTAATGAGAAACTAAATGTATGGTAAGTTTGTGTGTATTTAGGTCAAGGATGTATTTCTTCAGCTAGACAAGTATATGTGTGTAAAATTCAAAGGCTTTAAATAATTGAGTTGTTAGTAAAAAAAAAAAAAATTCATTAATGTGACTGATTGTTTTTAATCGTCACTGGAAACATTTTGCAACAACATAATGGGAAAAAAAGGACAACGTTTAGGGGATGAGCCTCGCCGCCCTTATCAAGTGGAATGGCCCCCCTTTTTTATTGTTATTGTTATTTTATTTTATTTGAATGGATCGATCATCTTGTTTAGCAATGCTCACATAATAACAAGGACTTTTTTCATAGAGCCAAGATTAGTTTTTGACCGTTAAATATATTTAGGTTCACGTCAGATTAAAAAATATATAGAATAAATAATTTTTAATGTAAATTTAACGAATAATTGAAAATAAAAAAGTTATTAATAGTCCATTTTTTTTAGTGACAGAGAAACACCCTAATACTAATGTTTAAGCTTCTAATTGGAAAGAGAGATACTTTCGCTATGGAAGAAGTAGATTATTGCCTAGTCCTTCCCAATGTTTGCATGACTAATATGTCACATGTTATATTCGGAAAAAATCGCGGTACAAAAACAGGTAGAATTATTATACAATAGAGTCAAAGGCACGTAGTACATATATATATATATATATATATATATATTCTCTGATGTGTTACCTAATAATGTTGTGAATAAGATCTCTTAACAAAATGTTGTGAAAATATAAGGTGATTTTTATGTTTTTGGTTCTTTAATACATGCCTGGTCGTAAATTTCGGTCGAAATTTCAGTTTTTTGAAGGTCTAGAAATTTTTTTTCCACCACAAAATCGAATTCGACATAATATCGAGAATATATCAGAAATATCGATTAAAATATCAATATTGGCATGCATATAGTGTAATATGGAAAAACTTTCAAGAAATTTAAAAAAATATCAAAAAATTTTGGAAAAATTTCGAAAAGTTTCAGAAATAGAAATGTTAGCCGTTAATTTTTTTTAAAAATTTTCTTTGTCATATCATAGGCATCAATAAATTTATACATGATATGTTCATAACTAATTCATAATTATTCAAATAATATGTCATGGCATCAATATTGTTAAATTAAGATAGAATCTCAACTACGTTTGAGGCTCATATATAAAACAATATGTAAATTTTTTAATGTATAACTTATTTAGTTATATGACTTTTTAATGTTTATTCTATTGCAAAATATTAAAAATATGTTTAATGTAAATTTTCGTAATATCCGTAATCCACCGATTTTGATATTTTTTCTGAAATTTCTATAAAACTGGAGTGTCCATATTTTTACATATTCTCATCCTTGGATACATGATTGTCGACTGTTTTATTGTTCTGTCACAACAAAACTGTGGGTGAATTTCGTGTGTTAGACCGTCACCACTTGCTTAATCCAATTGTCGGATTTCACAAAAACTCCCCAATTGTTCCTTTTTGCATTCACAATATGTCTCAAGAAAATGAACGTACCACATATCAACTCTCTCTCTCCCCCCCTCCTCCCCTTTTTTTTTTTTTTCAGAAAATATGTGTATATATGTATGTGTAATTTCACCTTAAAACAAGAAGGAAAAGCGTAAGAGAATGAGGAGCAATACGCTATTTAGGCATATAAATTCTTCTAGCAGTTTTTTCTAAGAGTATATTTGGCAAATTATAGAACAGAACCCCTCAAATACTTCCACTAGTAGAAGTTATGTTTTTGACCGTTGGATTAAATTTTTAACGGTAAGATTTGTGAAGGTCTGTATTTAAAATTTATAGTACGCTGCACATAATTATTTTATCTGCAGATGTGACCGTTGAAAAAGTAATCCAACGGTCAAAAAAGGAGCTCCATAAGTAGAAGTTTTTTTTGGGGTTCCACCGTTTAAGTTGTCAATTTTTAAGACCAAAAAACAAAAACAGTTCCATGCATATGTGAAAACTTAAGCATCCCTTAAAAAAAAAAAAAAAACTTGAGAGTCACCTTATCTAAGCAATGAGCTCCTCTTATTGTAGATTTTTCTATTTTATAACAGGGTTCGAACATTTGAATATGAGACTGAAAGTGCAGTAGTTATAAAGTTTATTAATGTGATATTTAGAAGTTTAGGAAGCAAAGTGAGATATTATAAGTAATCTTCGGGGTCAAAATTACTCCTTCAGTAATTATACCAAATTACCCTCAATTAATCTATCACATGCACCTCATATGATCATTCAGTCCATTTTTTGACAGTTTTGTCACTAAGAGACTTAAAGTGCAATATTTGTAAAGCTTAGGAGCTATTACTCATTAGTGTGTGACATTTAAAAATTTAAGGAGTAAAATGAGACAACGAGTATTTCTCATTATTTTTGCTTTTCTATTGGCTAGATTAGAAAAGGAATAATATAATTTGTGTGACAACGAATTGATTTTTCAAAATCCAATAATTACGATTAACTTACCTAAACAAATAATTACAACAAACTCATTTTAACTAATAATTTGTTTTTTTTTTTTTTTTTCTAATAATTGGATCCTGAACTAATAACTTTTTTTTTCTTAAGCTTTCTTTGATAAGGTTCTATACTAATATTGCATGTTTGTAATTATTAGCTTGGATCAAAATCATATTAAATTAAAAAATTCAAAACTTAATAAAATGTAATACAAATAGGAGATTTACGCATAGCCTTAGTGAGTATATTTTTTGTGTCAAACCCTACTTTTTATTTATTTATATTTTGAAAGATTATCTTGTACGCCTGGTAGGTTAAGTTTTTTTAACTGTTAAATTTATATATTTTTTATTTTATATGATTTTATACAGATTATACAAATATAAAACTTAACTTATGGGTATATTAGCGCACTGAAGAAGGTATCATATTTTTTATGAGTTCCTCCTCCCATGACCGTGAATTCTTTTTTTTTCTTTCTCTCTTTGTAGAATTCTTTTTCTTTTTTGTTTTAATTTTCACTACAACAATAAAACGCATTGGACGGTGGCGGATTGAGTCTCACTCACCCTGTAAATTGTAAAGTCAAACTATCTCGCTTAAAATTACCATCAATTTGGCCAAGATCACCATTTCTTACTGGTCCCGCAACCACCGGATCCTTTAATCCCCAAAACAACTCTTCCCCAGCCAAAACTCTCCGCGTGCCTGTCTATAGTTCGTGCAATTACCCTCCAATCGTATGTCCTGCCCAAACATCCTCCGGGCAGCTCCCCCTCCTCTACCCGTCGCCATCATCGACGTTCTTTTGGCTAGGGGTGTTCGGCGGTTAAAAACCGTCGGTTTTGGTCGGTTCGGCTACCGAACTGACCTTGTCGGTTTTTAGAAACCGAGAACCGAAATCGAACCGTGGAAATACGAATCGGTTCGGTTAACCAAATTTTCACTTTTCGGTCGGTTTCGGTCCGTTTCCGGTCGGTTTCTGGTCGGTTTTCAGTTTTGGTAATCTGGATGGTGACTATCAATTAACTATCCGGTTACCTGCATATTTAGTTGCATTTTTTTGACAAAAAATTGTGAAAAAATATAAAATATTCCTTGTATGCAAGCATGTAATCACAATAAATGAATACAAAGCACAACATCCAAATTGATAATACCACAAACACAAAATATCCAAATCCAATGTCCAAAATCTAAAGTATAAACTAGAAATTTGAAAGTTACAACAAACAATACTAATGTTCAAAGTGTAAAAAACATTAACTTGGCATAAGAAATTAAGAAGTCCAAAGCATAATTAAAAAGCATAGTGAAGTTCATTTCTAATTTCTCATAAACCTCCTATTCCCCTTCATCCGAATCCAAATCCAAATCCATTATATCTTCATATGCATCACTACAATAGAAAATTAGAATTAAGTAAATGAAATTGAATAGATAATGAGAAAGAAATAGATATAATTCTAATTCTAATTATCTTACTTGGGTCTTTTAGAAGATTCCGCATCATTTACTTGAGCGCATGACATGAATAAAAAAGATATAATTATATCAAGTATGTGTAGTATGTACAATCATGATTAGCATTACCTGAGACAACATGATAGCAACCTGCAAAAGATTCAACCTCATCCATATATTGCCTAAGAACCACGGGTTCATATTCTTCATCCTTCGCGTTCAACCAACTTTTTAAGCAAATAAGTGCTTCGACCATCCTAGGAGCCAATGAACTCCTAAAAGGATCAAGAATACGACGACCGGTAGAAAAAGCTGATTCAGATGCAACCGTCGAAACCGGAACTGCAAGCACATCTCTAGCAATTTGGGACAAGACCTTATACCTAGGAGCATTTACTTTCCACCAACCTAGGATGTCAAAACTGTCATCCACTAGCTCTTCGCATTGCTCAGATAAATACTTATCCACATCATTCTTCT